>NC_135214.1:35547582-35662582 GCF_052324685.1 Brachyhypopomus gauderio
GTGTGTGTGTGTGTGTGTGAGAGAGAGAGAGAGACAGAGAGAGAGAAAGAGAAAAATTATTATGATTTTTAATAATTGTTAATGATTATTAATTATTATTTATTTCTTCCTCCTCTTTTTATTATTTAATATTGTTTACTTATTTCACTTTAACTTTCTCATCTTGACTTTTTAAAGTACTCTTACAGTTCCTTTTCTGCTAGATACTATTATCATGGAGATCATGACTGTCTTTAATATTACAAAGGCTCATTTATATGTTTTTATTTTAATATCAGACTCCTCCAGACCCGCTTTTATTTTGGGAATAGATACAAAACAACATTTCATTTCTGCACTCAGTGAAGCTTAGATGAGCCTCACCTCCGTTCTCAGACACCCACAGGCTTGATATGACCTTCCACTGAGCAGATTGGAGGAACATTGTGAGATTGTTTGAGTTGTATTCCAGTAGTTTTTGTAGCATGAAGTAGTAATCTGGGAACCTGTGTAGATCAGAAGACGTGACACTTCTGGAGATCCATCGGTCTGCAGAATACCAACTCAAATCTAACACACACAGTCCAACTCAAAATGATTCAGTCCAACTCAGATCTATAAACTGATTGTCTACACATCTAATACCCCCCTCTCTATCCCTCCCTCTCTCTATCCTTCTCTCTCTCTCCCGCTCTCTTTCTATCCCTCCCTATATCTCTATTCCCCCTCTCTCTCTCTCTCTACCTCTCCCTCTCCCTCTCCCTCCTTCAGTACAGCGTATATGTCACACTTTGAGCCCAGGGATTTGCGGGCCTTCTCTGTGGAGCCACTCCTGCTGTACCCAACACACTACACAGGTGAGCCGGGTTACTTCAGTGACACAGAGACATCCAGCATCTGGGACGACGAGCACATCACTACAGACTGGAATCAGGTTCACACCTCGAAAACGGCCGCTCAGGAACGCATCCAGCCTCTCGCCCAGAACAGCGTCACGGGTGACACAGCGCCCCCTGCAGTCCGTCCCTCCAGAGATGAACTGTGATGGGAGCGAAGACATATACAACCACGTCCTCATCACAGCCCCGACGACAGCGCTCACACTGGCCATACCTTCACAACTGACAAGCGCCCTCATTTGCTGGTGCTCAGCCAATAGCATTACAGCAGGCTGAAATGTTTACACACCATTGGCTGACTGGTTAAACAGGAAGAGGAAGTCAAAAGCTTATGTCCATTTAATTTATTTGATGGCATTTCAGAGACTGGGTGTCTGTCATTCTGCCTGTCTGTCTGTCTTTACACATCATTGTCCCTGGAGGACACTAGAGAGACCCAGAGGAATAGCAGTACACACCAGGTTAGCCACACTGAACACGTCATATAACAACACACACAACTCAGCTGCATGTGGGAAAAGACACACTGTCTCAGAAATGGCACAAGCAACCACAAATAAATCAATGTTTGTTTTTACATTTTTTTTATTTGAGAGAGTATTTCTACTGTAATTTGAATGTGGTTGATGTGGTTTAAGTGGTTCAGGGAATAAAAGAATAGCACAGCTGTCCAAATACTGAATTATGTGTGTGTGAAGAGTTTTAAAGAGGATAAGAGAATACTCTTATACACTCCAAATACTGAATTATGTGTGTGTGAAGTTTTAAAGAGGATGAGAGAATACTCTTATACAGTCCAAATACTGAATTATGTGTGTGTGTGAAGAGTTTTAAAGAGGATGAGAGAATACTCTTATACACTCCAAATACTGAATTATGTGTGCGTGAAGTTTTAAAGAGGATGAGAGAATACTCTTATACAGTCCAAATACTGAATTATGTGTGTGTGAAGTTTTAAAGAGGTTGAGAGAATACTCTTCTACAGTCCAAATGCACCAGATCATAAAGACCTTTTCTGTAGAGATGTCTGTCACTGAATTAGCTGTAATGAACCAACTTGAATATAATGACGAATTGCACGCGTACTTACAGCTGCGCAACAGAGTAGTTATGTGCATCAGTGTGTCCACTAGATGGCGCTGCAAGACACTACAGGTTTTCACCCTCCTAGATCGTAGGAACCACGGAGGACGTCAAGGTGGTTACGGGAACTCCGACCACAAGCGTGCACATGGGCCTTCGTGTATTTAAGGAAATCTAACGCAGGGTTGCCAACTTTTCAACATCACTTGGAGTGAGATTTGAACCTGGAGGGGGTGGCGAGTGTAAATTGTTGACACGGGGGGGGGATATATATATATATATAATTAAGTATTATATCGCGATCGATCGATCGCCAGTGGTTGGCGCCAGAGCGAACTAGTAACTTATTGAATCATAGATATGGATCAGAAGTAAATAAACTAGATTTTTTTCGGCGTGAGAAATCGGATGTGTGGTGTGAGAGCGTGTGAAGACGGTCAAATGCATAGACATATATACATAGACGCCTCATGGAACGCTGAGTCGTACGTAAATGCGTCCGCCATATTGGTGAGGGCAGAAGAGCGATCGGAGAAGCAGCGAAAGATGCCTCGCTCATGCTCTGCGTATAACTGCACCAACCGCTTTTCAACTGAAACAAGATCAATTGGCATAACCTTTCACAGGTAAGAATGTAAATGTATTAATGCTTCTATTTGTCCATTACGGAGTCATTTTACGTACAGATTTTCCTGATTTTGTGTTCAATACTGTTCATCACGGACGTAATACTGTGATTTCCCGCGGTGAAACCAGTCTCAGAACAAACAAAGAAAGTATATTTTTACTAAATTCGACCGAAGTAGGTACTCTGATTATTGTGATTTGTTTAGCAAACGTTTGTCATACTATGTAGGTTTCCAAAAGATAGAGATCTCAGAAAGAGATGGGAAACAGCTGTCAGACGAGAAGGGTTTTCTGCTAGCTTGTCCTCCATGCTCTGCAGTGAGCATTTCAGGCCAGAGGATTTTGACAGGACAGGTCAGGCAGTCAGGATCAGAACTGGAGCTGTTCCTTCAGTCTTCTGTTTCCCAGCTCACCTCCAAAAGGTCGGTGCTTCTAGAAAGCCAAGATTCAGAGCCACACCATCCTGGAAAACGTATTTTCCCTTTTTGGATCTGCTTGTTAGATAATTTTTTATCTTTTATCATTGGTTTTAGCACGTGTCTACCAGGACATCTAAGAGCTCAAAGAAGGCTCAGGAGACCCCGTCACTAGACTGCTCCCAACCTGTTCAGGAGGCTGAGCCAGTGTCTGTGGGCAAACATGTGAGTCAATACATGATAACTTTGTCTTAAGCAGCTGTTAGCATTATGACAGCCATGAACAAACGCTGAAGCATTATGAACATAAGTCATTATGGAGCATTCTTCAAACACACACAGATATTAACAATATTCACATCTCTGTTGTAGGATCACTCCTATGCTCTGCCTTCATCCAATGAGGATCTGAGGGTCAGACTCAGGGAAGCCTTGGCTAGGGTGGAGAGTCTGGAAAGGGAGAGGAGGAATGCAAAGGACAGAGAGAAGAGGGCAAAGAACACTGTGAGTGGTCTTTTGGAGGATCTCAGGATGAAGAAACTGATTAATGAAGATTTGAAAGAGCAGCTCGATATATACACTGTAAAAAAAAAAAACGTAGATTTTACGGTAAAACGCTGGCAGCTGAGGTTGCCAGAACTGCACCATAAAATTACGGGGATAACATTTTTTTCTTTAACGGTTGGAATGCAAAGTCATTGTTGTTTTTACGGTTAAAACTGGTGCTGGAGTCAATATTTTACTGTAAAAGATGATGTTTTAACTGAATTAAAAAACTATGTTTTTCCCTAAAATTAACATGAAAACAACCTATAAAATTAAGTTTGTGCCACAAAAAACAACGTATTTTCCCTGTAAAATTTATTATGAAAAATAATTTTATTCTGTAAAAATTCCCAGAATATGTATGAAAAGTACTTTCCCTTTTAATAATGATTAATAATAATTGACATGACATGAAAAACTATCATGAGATTTTAATTATAGGGTTTACCTGATGAAACAAGATCACCTTTTGCTGGTTATTTCACAATGACTTAACTACTACCTCATTTCATTAATGCAAATCATTTTACTTAAAATATTTAGCCTGCAAATGAACCTTCTTTAGACTAGAGTTCTTTTAAACAGTATATTCTGCAAGCTTAATGCACAAAGCATTCATTTATTAACATTTCTAAATACAACACAAATGTCCACATTATATTTGCAAGAAAGTATTTTATTTAGCATTTTTAAAGTTGTGAACATCAAATAGTATACAGTATTCAGAAATAATTCAGAAATGTAACATTTGTTTCAACAAAAACATCTTTGGAATATTTAACACACCTTTACTCAAAATGTTTACTTAAATCACAAAAGATTGTCTCAGTGAAAGCCAAAGTAAGTAATAACAGAAGAAATGCTTACAAGTTCACTCCAAATTGCGCAAAACCAGTGTTGTAGTTATATCATACATTACGATTCCTGAAACTAACAGTGAAGCAAAAAAATATTAACAGGTACTTTAACAAATCCTATTTTGTAAAACTTCAAACTTTCCACTGACATTCAGAAATGTAACAATTGTTTCAACAAAAACATCTTTGGAATATTTAACACACCTTTACTGTATTGTCCAAAGGAGTAGGACTAGATCCACTCATGGTCAGCAATGTCTGAGATGAGAGTGAGGACTCTGGGATTGACTGAGAACACCTTTTTCTTCTTGGATTCAACCTTGGTGCCTTTCTCAGGATTTATGGAAAAGAAACACCTTTATGAAGAAAAAAAAGGAGTGAGACACAGAGAAATAACTATGTGAGTTGGAATATCAAACTGATGAATACAAAAAAAGAATGCATAAAAACAGAAATTTTACCGTTGGAGGAACTCTAGTGTTGATCGTAGTTCCACGGGGTAATGTATGTTAAAGCAGTAGTAACTGCCAAACATCAGGCAGATGGCGGAGGTGAAGGTTGTGATGTGGTCGTTGACTATCTTCTTGTCTATGCTCAACATGAATCTCTCAGCAGCGAAGCAAGAGGAACCTGAGAATAATAAAAACAATAATTCAAAAGTTTAATAACAAGGGCTTCAGTGTCAATATAGAGATACTTGAAACAAACTGGACAATGGATCCTGCCAATATTTATAGTAAATACAGAAATTAAAAAAATGGCTTGATAAAGTAATGTGCAAAGTAAGAAAAATATGACATAAAAAGTAATTAACGTAATTAATAAACAGTAAGATTGGAAATAAAATTGAAAATGATACATATTCATTTATTTCAATATATAATTAAATAAGTTGGTAAAGTTTCTTTTTTGGATGCTATATTAGGTAAATAATTTATCAAGCCATTTACTTATTTCTATTTTTATTACCAATTTAGGCAGGATCTGTCTTCAGTAGTTACATAGATCACAGTATGAACTACCTTACTGGCTGAGCTTGTGAATGTAGTGTAAAGCACTTTGGAGATCTCTATACTAGATAAAATGCTATACAAATGCAGACCATTACTAGTGTGGGCAACAATATAACATATAAATAAACAAGCCAAGAGTACAAGAACATTATACCAGATTATACCCAAAAAAAGCAGTTGAATTTTGCTTCATTTACTTACCACAAACAATAATGAAGGGTGTTAATGGCATGTTCTCCATCTGAACATCCTCTGCCAGGCTTGTCATCTCAACACAGTGGAACAGAAGCTCTTCCTTCTCATCAAAATGAGCCAGTAAAAGAAGCAGCATCTCAATGACTTCTTGTGAGCAACCAGTGGACTGACCTCTTTCAGTCTGAAGTTTGAGAAGAGCATTCAGGACTTGTTTGCGTTTTTGCGCATCAACATATCTCAGGAACTTCAACAGACGCGCCCCCTTTTTGTCTACATTGGCGAGGAAGGTCTCCATTAGATTCATACCAGTCAGCTCTTGGAAATGTGCTGGCATACCAACTTCATTGAAGAGAAAGGGCCATTCCTGACATAGTTTCTGGATGCTTGCCCCTTTGTTGATGTCTTTACGCTGGGTGTAATAGGTGGACTTGACTAGTTTTTTCACAACATCTGTACTGTAGTTGTTTTTAAACAACATCTTCATTTCTTCTTTTTTTTCAAGCTGACTCTCCACAGTTTCAGAGAGTGGCAAATGCTTTGGCTCCCAGCTAATACAGCCATAGGTGTCTTGAACACGTGCTTTTTGTTCTGCAGGTATTTCGTCTGTGTCGTCATCATTTGATGCTGCTTTGCGCTTTATAACCTTTGGTGTGTCAGGTCGCTTGACATTTTCCACTCTTGCCTGAAGTTGCTTCACCAGAGAATGATATCCTGGCCCAATAACATCACCATCAATAACATCTTGCAGAGACTTTGGATACCTGGCCACCATCATTTTTGCTATCTCTGTAGTGTTGTGTTTGGTTGGATTCTGACAAATCTTCATCATTTCAGACACCACGATCCTTACCATTTCTCGTCTTTGTCTTGCACTTGGTCTTTTCTGTCTTTCCAAATTCTGTACCAACTCCTCAGGGAACCTCTGCCATGGTATTTCAAATCTCTCTATCCAGTTTGGTAGTAATGGTGTACTGATTCCTGAAGGTGATGAAGAAGTGGTGGATGATGCTGGTGAAGAAGAAATTGAGAGTGGAGAGGGAGAGACACCCATTGGAGAGGAATGCATAGATTTTGGCATTGAAGTCGCAGAGACTGTAAAAATACAAAAAAAGAAGATATAAGAGCATTAAAGATTGAGTAATGCTATTCTGTTTCACTATAATCAACACTGTATGGATGCATTTGGAGACATTAAGGTTGAATTAAATGGTCAAAACGTAATACAATGTGTCTAACAGATTGCATTTTAAAAATAGATTTTGAAACAGCCCCCTATTGCATCATGATTATTTACACAGGAAATAATGATGGTCACACCATCATTACACTCAGAAAAACTCATATCAACCTCAACAACCATGTTAATACAGTGTACCATTGGATGGTGTGGTGACATTGTTTTACACTCACTATTTTCGGTCCAGGCAGCAACCAGTCTTCTGGCTTGTATGGGCTTTAACACGGGCAACAAGTCGTTTTCTGTAATGTACTTTAAATCATCTGTGGTTGCCGCACCAAGTGTTTTCAAAGTCTCTTCCACTGACTTGACAAGTTGATCAGGAAGGTCCGGAAGCACTCCTGCTATCGCATCCCCTATGTTCACTAGCACCTGTGATTCAGCCATATCTGTTAAGACACACAAACAGTTTGGTCTCTGGCCCAATGAAATCAAGGCATTCAGTCTGACAAGATGCTGTGCTTAAGCGGTACAATCTGGTATCCATTTTTCATATATGATGACAATGGCCACAAGTCAATCAGTTCACTGATGAGTCTGCACTCCAATCTTCCAGTGGCATTTTTTACTGAGTACATGTGGTAGCAAGAAATTAATTCTGCATCATAAACTCTCATGAGAAAATGAAGAGCTGAATCATCCTTAACAAAAATAAGCAGAAGTTCACCAAACTCCACTGACTCATCATACTTTGTGACAACAAACTGGCCCTTTGTGTATGTAAGGCCATTGTACTGAACATCAACTGGAATCTTTGTATTCCTTTCAGTAAAGCCAAAATGTAAGACTGCATCTTTTACTTGCTCACTGTAAAGCTCTGAGTAAAATGGTGATCCATCTTTTATTTGCAATGCTGGAGGACTCACTGACCCAGCAGAAAGGAAGGCCTGAAACATCTGATGTCTCTCTGAAAGTGTCAAGCACAGGTTTTTGAAATTTTTCAGATGCCTTGTACATCTTTTGAAGTAACTATGTTTGCTCTCAAAGCGCATTGTCCAAAGCCTGATGAGAGGGCCAAATTTTAGTATTAACCCTGGATAATGTCGCAAGTAATGGTGTTTAGGTCTTAAGTTGATATCAGGAAACAGTGCTTTTCTGGTTTCCAAATATTCTTGGATGAGAGCATCCAGGTAAGTAACCTGAGCCTTGGAAATTTGCTGAGCACAAATTAGGTCAACAATGTCCTTGAGCTGCAAAGTTAACTGCCAGACGTTATCTTGAGGCTTCTGCACTTTGTCTCCTATTATGAGAGGTAAAAGTCTCAAGAAGTTCCAATTTTGAACAGCTTGTCCACTGAGTTTCAATGTTTTTGGGCTGACCTCACAAGGCTTGGATGAAGCATCTGTTCCTTTGTATTTAAACTGCTTGATGCGTCTGTTCAGAACTGTGTAAGTGAACCATTTATTTGTGCTAATGAAATACTTGAGGTAAAGAGCAAGATCATATGAGAGGACACCCTCGAAGATGTCATGAGCGAGACACGGGGGCATGCCAGGTGTGCAAACATCAAAGTTTTGTAAAGAATTAAATACAGACCTGAACTTTATCCCCTGTACTTCTGACAGCCCTTCTCTTTCCAGCTGTTCAGTGGCAAAGCTATAGGTTTCTGGGGTCCTGCGTGGTCCACAGACTGCAGGATCAGCGCCCCGAAATTCAGTTCGAGTTAACAGACAATATCTGCATAAGTACACTGATGAACTGAAATTTTCTGTAAAACCCCCAATACAATGAGAGCCCAGGTTGTCTCCAGCAATGCAGTAGAGAGCTCCCTTCACAACAGTTTTGTCTGCCATTGTTATGCCACTCTCCTCTAGTACTTTCAAGTCAGTCAGGAGTTCTGAAAAAACTTTGTCATGGCCAAATTCCTTGAAATCCTTCTCTCTACACAGTAAAACTAGCTGGATATGATCAGCATTTGATCGGGCATGGGGAGGGATGTTGAGTAGAGACAAGTACACTGCCAAAACCTTGTGCTTCTTTTTTGCAGAACCAAGTGGGTTCACTACTTCAAACGCATCCTGGTATAGAACCAGCTTGAGACAATTTGGATTTTCCTTAAAAAACGTGTTTGACACAAACACATTTCCATCACAACAGTCTCTGAGAACATCTGATCTTGAAACATCTGGATCTACTGATATGAGACCTTGCCAAAAACTAGATTCCAGCATACTTTTCAAAGTATTTAGCACAGGAACATAATAGGTAAATCTCTCTGTTCTGTTCTCATCTCTACCCAAGAATACTTTTTTTGGTTCAACATACTTGAACACATCTTTAAAGCACTGACCTCTTGAGTAAGCAGTTCTCATAGGCCCTGTGTGACAAGCTGAGAACAAGTCAGATTGTTTTACTGTGTCACAGATTTTTTTAACATCCTCATCAGAAACGAACATATCTTTTAGAAGTGAGCTTAGTCTACTCAGTGTATACATTTGTCCCAATTCATGTATATTTTGTATTTCTTCAACAATTGTTTGAATAGTAGATGCTGGCAGAAGATGCTGTCCCTGTAGTTTAATGTAAAACATACATACATTTCTGAGATACAGGTCACTGAAATTAGGCCCATACATACAAGGGTTTTCTGTATCTGTATCTGAGACACTGGCAGCTTCCTGTATGGTGGCACTTGTAGTTGGACTCTCTGACTGAGTATCTTTGTTTGAACTGCAAATCACATTTTCTAAATGTTTGTGTTTTCTAGACATATGGGAGGTAAATGTAGATTTTACAGAGAACACACTTTGACATCCTCTTACTGGGCAAGTTACATGTCGTCCCTCATCTATGTGATCTTTTAGGTGAGCAATCAAATCTTTAGTTCCCTCACACTGGCGTTCACAAAGTGAGACAGAGCAATTCAATACCATAACGGTAGGATCATGAGAGAGGGCTACTGTGCCAGTGTGGCGGCGGTAGAAGTGAGATTTCAAAGCAGCATATCCAGAAAATACCTGCTTACAACCTACTTCAACACATTTAAAAACACGCCGGGGTTCATTACGATGCAGTCTGCAGTGAAAAACATAAGCTTTCACGGACTTAACCGATTCGCCACATATGCTACAAGAATACATCTTCAACAGCACAAAATTAAAAAATTAAATTAAAGTTCCAGCCTGGTATTAAAACAGGCTAGAAAATCCATGCCGGCGTTATAAGAAGCATTAACATGACGCTACACTTATATAAGACAGTAATACACACGTCTCTGAAACATGCACTAAATGTGTATTTTACAGTCTAATGTGGCTAGTTAATGCTAAGCGGGAGCTAAAGCTAAAGCTTTATCATTTGCACCTGTCTGCAACACAATAAATTAATAAATTAACCGACTTCGATTATCTCCTTACCAAAGTAACTAAAGACGAGCTGTGGTTAAGTTAAATCCAAGAAAATGAAACAAACAACTTCGTGAATGTTAGCTTAATGCCAAACTCCTCAACTCCAAAGTGAATCTGTGAGCTGCTGTACCGTCTGCTGCTGTGGAGCGATGCAGTGCACTGATTGGTGCGTTTGAATTCTGGTGCCTTTAGACGCTCCAGATGGGGAAACGTTATTTTTTGTTTGTTTTTTTAGATCAGTTTTATTTTCCATTATACCACAGTTAGTTCCGACCCTACAATGTGATTGGCTGAGAGGCGATCTAGGAGTGCCGATATTACATGTTATAGCACTGTAACCGAAGCTCTCCATGTATTACTCCGCCACAAACAGGTAACCTAGCAACGAAGCAGCGTTTACAAGCCAAACAGCACAACTATAAACAAGCAGCAACATTATCAAAATGAATTACAGGGAGTTCGTTAAATCTATTGGCTTCGAAAGCATTTGTTTCGATCTGAAACTGGAGGATGAAGCTATAAATGACCAGCCTGATTCCTCCAATGAGCCAAGGTTTGTCACGCTTACAAACAATGATTTGGATGAGCTGGAAATTCAGAGAAACGAAGTTAATACCGTAAAACAAACGTCCTGGGCTCTTAATATATTTACATCCTGGTTAAAAAGCAATGACATTGCAGTCGATTTTAGTATTATCAACAAAAATGAAATGAATCAGCTTTTACGCCGTTTTTATGGATCCGTCAGAAACGTGAAGGGAGAGTTATATAGCATCAGCAGCTTCGTTGGTTTAAGAGCTGGACTGAACAGATACCTGAACGAACATCCGATCAGCCGTGGATGGACAATAATTGTTGTACTTTATTTTTAATAAATTCAACTTTATCAATAGTTGTTTTTGTGTATATTTACCTCTATAATATTTATTGGGTAAGGCTATTCCAGTGTTGTGTAAGTTTAGCAGCGAGCCATTGAATGGAACTATTTTAACTGGCGGAGTATTTTACCAAACAGGTCGTATTTTCTCATCCTCTTTTACTCAAAATCTTTCAATAAACAGCGATAATGGAACTGTGGTATAATCGCAATAATACACTCGAGGTTCGTGCTATAACGGGTAATATCGGCACTGCTGTGCTGATCTACGGCACTCGGCCTGCGGCCTCGTGCCTACGACCGCAGCACAGCAGTGCCGATATTACCCGTTATAGCACTCCCTCTCGTGTATTATTGCGTCATTAAAAAAAAACAGATACAATATTATTCAAATATGAATAGATAGAACAGACAGTGGATTATTATTTTAATGCTTTTGAGAATATGACATATGATTTCACTCAGTCTATCATTAGCTGTTGGTGCATCAAGTTACTGGTCTTTGACATTTAACCTGATGGATTTATAAGGTAAACTGAATGTATATTTAAAAGATATGCGTTGTGTTCTTTACAAAAAATAAATCCAAAACACAGTTTCAAGTATAAAGAAGAAGAATAGGCTGTATTAAAAATCACAAAACAAAAGGAAACTGACAAGGACATGAAAATTTTAAATTTGTGAATCAAGAATGGATTAAATGTAAAGTGCTTTCAGTTTCTTGAATAGTGCTCCTGAATCCATTTTTCTGTGAAAATATTTTTAAAAATCACAATGTTATATTACAGCATAGATTCATTACCAGCACAACCTAACTTGCATGCAGCAATTAAAACCTGTATTTTTTTCAACAAATTAATGTAAAAATTGTAGTATTTGACTGTTAAAAATTTCCATTAAAAAAACAGTGCTTTACGGTAGTGTTAAGTATTTATTTCTGAGAAAAAATTTAAAAATTATTGTTTTCACAGATTAATTTATTTACAGTGAGTTCACATGAAATTAACAGTTAAAACATTTTTTATAATTTACGGATATTTCCTGTCACAATTTTACTGTTTATCTCTGTTAAATATACGGATATTTTTTACAGTGTACTCAGGTATAAACAAAAATTTTTTTCTGGATTTTTAACTGTTTTAGATATTGATTGATTTTGTAGTTGTGTTTAAGAATAAGTAAAAAAACGAATAAATAAAATCAACAAATATTAATTTACCAATAAACTCTAAGTGATGCAAAAAATATAAAGGAAACTAAGAATAAACTATATATATATATATAGATATTAATGTGTACATATATAAATAGATATTTTATTTATTATTTCATATATTGATGATGTGTGTGTACATATGTTCATAAATGTTAATTACTGTAAATATAAAAACGGAATCAATTGTATCATAGGTTGACATTTTTTTATTCAGAAATTACAATTAAAATATAATGAAAAGTCATAAATGTTGTCTTTGGTGATTGTTTAATTTCCAAATATATTAACGTTTATATGTGAGTGGGTCGATGACGAACATTAGCTAAAAATACTTTGTAGAAGAGCACTTTCTGAAGTTCGCTCCATTCACTTGCATTAGCCTTACTGGCACATATGCCCTCACCAATATGGCGGACGCTGTTACGTATCGCAGCAGCGGGCTGCCCCGCTCGATGAGGCGTCTATGTATATATGTCTATGGTCAAATGCGTGTCTCACGCTTAATGCGTGAGAGTTGGCAACCCTGCTAACGTCAATTCTATGACTTTACCGCGGGCTCGCAGTTGCACACTGTTCATCAAGCCAGCGTCTGGGTTTGTGGCTCTTTGATGAGACGTTTTGTGGGCTGTTTTGTTTTATCCTCTCGTGTGTGAGTCCGCTGGAGCCTTTCCGTCAGTACAGATGTATTTGTGTTCAGACCCAATCTGAATTTGAAGTAATTACTTGACCAACATTCATAATCAACAACTGGTTTACAGATCTTTGAGGGACCACATATTAAACTTGCCTGAAGAATTCCTCCTCGTAACGCCATAGATTCATATTTCTACAATATGCTGCCCTCTGCTGGCGGGCCCGAGCAGAACACTTTTTTGTATCTAAATAACAAAATTTTCTTCCTTCTCTGCAAATACATTAAACGAATCGTGTTGTCTGATGCAGAGTGGGCTCGGGGGGAAATGTCGTTTGATATTGTGGACGAGAAGAGAAAGACGCCGGTTGGCCCATCAGATTATAAAATACACAACAGTTTGTTGGATCTGAAACGAGAAGACTGTTGCCTGTTCTGCTACAGTAAACATTTACCAAGCAAACCAAAACGGTCGTGAACCGTTAGTCCCGTAGACCACAGCACTGCAGATGCTTCTCAGTTTACTATACCTGCACGAGCATACATGCACGAGCATAGCGGACCTCGCGCAAACAAGTTAAAAACAGGTTTTAAAAACTTTGCCAGCTCACGAGATGGAGCACGAGCTGATCAAGCACCCGTTTCCTAAGCTGCACTACCAAACTAATCTCTTCATTCGCTCTCTTGCAGCAGAATTAGGCGCTGTGTTATTGTTTAATGCTGGCATGTTCATGTATAAAATTGACTTTAATAGTTTATGTGACACTGTAGCCAACTACTAAACGTATCAGAACACAGAACACACACCTTCATGCAGTAAAGGGGAGATGATACGCTTTTTTATAGAAATGCACAACCAACTCCACTTATCTGCTTTAATGATAAGTGCACGGACGTAATTTGGGGGGGGGGGGGGGGGGACATGTCCCCCCCCACTTTTTCAAAAGCCGGCTTTGGTCCCCCCCAGTTTTTACGGTTAAAACCAAATATTTAAATAGCGACGAATCCATGTCCCCCCCACTTTTGAAATCAAAATTACGTCCATGGATAAGTGGATAAACATCTAAACACATTTCAGGCAGCGATCAACGTGACGTACGCGCGCGCGTCCACGCCTACGATGGCGCGACCTCGTGTCGTGTCCCTGATGTCCACTACCGCGGTTCGGTCCTGCACTGCGGCGGCACAGAGAAGTTAAAGGCTGTTAAAACGAAAAGTCACACTCGTCCATCGACCTAACGCGGGCAGGAAAGTCCCCCCCCCCCCCCCCGTTTAGTTTTCCTGAAAGCACGAGCCTTTTACAAATATCTATAATCTAGGATATTTGGGGGGTTTTGTGATGGACTCAGTCTGCAGGAAGCAGGGAATGATGCATTTAATCTATACATTTCAGGAGGGATTGAATAGCAAAATACACAAAAAAATGTGAGTGTGTGAGTGGGTGTGGGTGTGTGTGTGTATATTTTGGGTGGATCCCAGCTGCCATGGATAGATATCGCTCTCTGAATCAGTATAGTGAGGCTGACTACTAATGCCAGGAAAGCACACACACACACTATAAGATGAGGGCAACAGCATGGCAGAAAACCAAAGCCTCAGTAAAAGAGAGCTGCATGCACCAGACACCCACAACCCACCTCTCTCTCTCTCTCTCTCAAGCCCTCTCTCTCTACCCCGTCTCTTTTTCAGTCTCTCTCCCTCTCTGTCTGTCTCTTTCTCTCTCCCTCCCTCCCTCTGTTTCTCTCTCTCACTTTATCTTTCTCTCTCTCTTTCTTTGTTGTTTCTCTGCCTTGATCTCAGTCCTCTCACCAGAGCAGTCTGGACGGATGGGTGGACACAGCTTTACTGCTCAGGTAGGGAAACCTAGCTGTTTATACACACACACACACACACACACACACACACACACACACACACACACACGCACAAACAGACATCTCGCACACAAATGAACCATCTCACACATGGAGCCTGTTGACTAATTCATCAGTAGAGTGATATATGGGCCTTGTGTACTTGATTAAATGAGGTGTGTTTTTAACCTGCTTGAAGGATGCAGTAGTTGTATATCAATACTCACTTTACTTTAAAACAAGCTGTAAGGAGATGTCTGTGTTAACTGCACTGAACTGTGTGTGTGTGTGTGTGTGTGTGTGTGTGTGTGTGTGTGTGTGTGTGTGTGTTTAGGTAAAGATGACCCATGTGTTCATCATCATGTCATCCGTCTGCTCACCAGTGTCACTCTCACACATCGTTTTGTCATCCTGGTTGTTAATGGTTGTGTTAACTCAGTTTGAGAGGTATTTATATCCCAACACAGGTCAAACACACACAGTCACACTGTAGCTGAAGCTTACACTGTATTACACATCTGTGGGGATTCCCCAATAAAACATTTCTTCTTGTCTGGCCTGTTGAATGTGGTGGTTCTGAACTGGGAACATCTCACAGTCTCTCTCATGGGGACGTTCCCAGTCTGTCAGCAGGACCCTGATGGAGTGGGTTTGTTGTGGGCCCGTCTGGTGGCCCCACTGGCACTATGTGTTGAATCATCTTCCTGGTGTGTCTGGTTCAGGTTGGGTTTACAGCACTGGGCTCTAATGTCTCACTGGGAGAGACCCAGAGGGCAGCAGGAGGGGAGGGAGGGGGGGTGGCCTTGTTACACAGTTCAAGGGGAGGGGCATCAGCCCATAGGAGGTGGAGCTTCAGTGCATGAAGGGGTTTAGGGCATGTGTAAGGGACCGTAGAGACTACAGCAGGTTTGCGGGCAGTGATTTGCCAGCTTTCAATTAAGGTTCTGTTTTTTAATCGGTCGCCTAAAGGGGTCTGAGGGTCTGAGAGTTAGGTGGCGCTAGGTTTGGCGTGGCTTGGATTGGCTGTCTGGCTGAGGGTGAGGCGGAGCCAAGCTGAGGGTGAGGCGGAGCCAAGCTGAGGGTGAGGCGGAGCCAAGCTGAGGCTGAGGCGGGGACAAAGGGTGATCAGTCTGTGGAGGGTGGTGCTGGAGGAAGGCAGAGAACTGGTAGATAGTGGAAGAGGAGGAGGTCACGTAGGTCCAGAGTACATAGATCACTGAGCACGGAGAACACACACCTGTGTACACACATACACGGAGAACACACACCTGTACACACCTGTGTACACACACATACACGAAGAACACAAACCTGTGTACACACATACACGGAGAACACACACCTGTGTACACACATACACGGAGAACACACACCTGTACACACATACACGGAGAACACACATCTGTACACACCTGTGTACACACACATACACGAAGAACACAAACCTGTGTACACACATACACGGAGAACACACACCTGTGTACACACATACACGGAGAACACACACCTGTGTACACACATACATGAAGAACACACACCTGTGTACACACATACATGAAGAACACACACCTGTGTACAGACATACATGAAGAACACACACCTGTGTACACACATACATGAAGAACACACACCTGTGTACACACATATACACGGAGAATACACACCTGTGTACACACATACACAGAGAACACACACCTGTGTACACACATTAATGAAGAACACACACCTGTGTACACACATAAACGGAGAACACACACCTGTGCACACACATACACGGAGAACACACACCTGTGCACACACATACACGGAAAACACACACCTGTGCACACACATACACGGAGAACACACACCTGTGTACACACATACATGGAGAACACACACCTGTGCACACACATACACGGAGAACACACACCTGTGCACACACATACACGGAGAACACACACATGTGCACACACATACACGGAGAACACACACCTGTGCACACACATACACGGAGAACACACACATGTGCACACATACACAGGAAACACACACCTTTATACCTCTTACACAGGGCAAGAGAAGCAAACGTATGTATTCTGAAACACTGGAACATAATTACAAATTTATATATAACATAACACAATTGAATATGCAAATGTGTGTAAATGCTGTAAATGTGAGTGTGTGTGTATCATGGTGGTGTGAGTGTGTGTGAGTATGAGTCATGGCCGGAGTGGGCCACTTTTTCAGCCCGGGAGTTTCATGCGCAAATCTGGCCCAAAAGTATTTTTCCATCCCAATCGGCCCAAACTAGAGATTGACATGAGTCGGCCCATCGGGAATCCTCCCGAATCTCCCGATTAGCCACTCCGGCTCTGGTATGAGTGTATGTGTGTGTGTATCGTGGTGGTGGTGGTGGTGTTCATGTGTGTGTGTGTGTGTGTGTGTTTAGGTAAAGATGACCCATGTGTTCATCATCATGTCATCCGTCTGCTCACCAGTGTCACTCTCACACATCGTTTTGTCATCCTGGTTGTTAATGGTTGTGTTAACTCAGTTTGAGAGGTATTTATATCCCAACACAGGTCAAACACACACAGTCACACTGTAGCTGAAGCTTACACTGTATTACACATCTGTGGGGATTCCCCAATAAAACATTTCTTCTTGTCTGGCCTGTTGAATGTGGTGGTTCTGAACTGGGAACATCTCACAGTCTCTCTCATGGGGACGTTCCCAGTCTGTCAGCAGGACCCTGATGGAGTGGGTTTGTTGTGGGCCCGTCTGGTGGCCCCACTGGCACTATGTGTTGAATCATCTTCCTGGTGTGTCTGGTTCAGGTTGGGTTTACAGCACTGGGCTCTAATGTCTCACTGGGAGAGACCCAGAGGGCAGCAGGAGGGGAGGGAGGGGGGGTGGCCTTGTTACACAGTTCAAGGGGAGGGGCATCAGCCCATAGGAGGTGGAGCTTCAGTGCATGAAGGGGTTTAGGGCATGTGTAAGGGACCGTAGAGACTACAGCAGGTTTGCGGGCAGTGATTTGCCAGCTTTCAATTAAGGTTCTGTTTTTTAATCGGTCGCCTAAAGGGGTCTGAGGGTCTGAGAGTTAGGTGGCGCTAGGTTTGGCGTGGCTTGGATTGGCTGTCTGGCTGAGGGTGAGGCGGAGCCAAGCTGAGGGTGAGGCGGAGCCAAGCTGAGGCTGAGGCGGAGCCAAGCTGAGACTGAGGCGGGGACAAAGGGTGATCAGTCTGTGGAGGGTGGTGCTGGAGGAAGGCAGAGAACTGGTAGATAGTGGAAGAGGAGGAGGTCACGTAGGTCCAGAGTACATAGATCACTGAGCACGGAGAACACACACCTGTGTACACACATACACGGAGAACACACACCTGTACACACCTGTGTACACACACATACACGAAGAACACAAACCTGTGTACACACATACACGGAGAACACACACCTGTGTACACACATACACGGAGAACACACACCTGTACACACATACACGGAGAACACACATCTGTACACACCTGTGTACACACACATACACGAAGAACACAAACCTGTGTACACACATACACGGAGAACACACACCTGTGTACACACATACACGGAGAACACACACCTGTGTACACACATACATGAAGAACACACACCTGTGTACACACATACATGAAGAACACACACCTGTGTACAGACATACATGAAGAACACACACCTGTGTACACACATACATGAAGAACACACACCTGTGTACACACATATACACGGAGAATACACACCTGTGTACACACATACACAGAGAACACACACCTGTGTACACACATTAATGAAGAACACACACCTGTGTACACACATAAACGGAGAACACACACCTGTGCACACACATACACGGAGAACACACACCTGTGCACACACATACACGGAAAACACACACCTGTGCACACACATACACGGAGAACACACACCTGTGTACACACATACATGGAGAACACACACCTGTGCACACACATACACGGAGAACACACACCTGTGCACACACATACACGGAGAACACACACATGTGCACACACATACACGGAGAACACACACCTGTGCACACACATACACGGAGAACACACACATGTGCACACATACACAGGAAACACACACCTTTATACCTCTTACACAGGGCAAGAGAAGCAAACGTATGTATTCTGAAACACTGGAACATAATTACAAATTTATATATAACATAACACAATTGAATATGCAAATGTGTGTAAATGCTGTAAATGTGAGTGTGTGTGTATCATGGTGGTGTGAGTGTGTGTGAGTATGAGTCATGGCCGGAGTGGGCCACTTTTTCAGCCCGGGAGTTTCATGCGCAAATCTGGCCCAAAAGTATTTTTCCATCCCAATCGGCCCAAACTAGAGATTGACATGAGTCGGCCCATCGGGAATCCTCCCGAATCTCCCGATTAGCCACTCCGGCTCTGGTATGAGTGTATGTGTGTGTGTATCGTGGTGGTGGTGGTGGTGTTCATGTGTGTGTGTGTGTGTGTGTGTTTAGGTAAAGATGACCCATGTGTTCATCATCATGTCATCCGTCTGCTCACCAGTGTCACTCTCACACATCGTTTTGTCATCCTGGTTGTTAATGGTTGTGTTAACTCAGTTTGAGAGGTATTTATATCCCAACACAGGTCAAACACACACAGTCACACTGTAGCTGAAGCTTACACTGTATTACACATCTGTGGGGATTCCCCAATAAAACATTTCTTCTTGTCTGGCCTGTTGAATGTGGTGGTTCTGAACTGGGAACATCTCACAGTCTCTCTCATGGGGACGTTCCCAGTCTGTCAGCAGGACCCTGATGGAGTGGGTTTGTTGTGGGCCCGTCTGGTGGCCCCACTGGCACTATGTGTTGAATCATCTTCCTGGTGTGTCTGGTTCAGGTTGGGTTTACAGCACTGGGCTCTAATGTCTCACTGGGAGAGACCCAGAGGGCAGCAGGAGGGGAGGGAGGGGGGGTGGCCTTGTTACACAGTTCAAGGGGAGGGGCATCAGCCCATAGGAGGTGGAGCTTCAGTGCATGAAGGGGTTTAGGGCATGTGTAAGGGACCGTAGAGACTACAGCAGGTTTGCGGGCAGTGATTTGCCAGCTTTCAATTAAGGTTCTGTTTTTTAATCGGTCGCCTAAAGGGGTCTGAGGGTCTGAGAGTTAGGTGGCGCTAGGTTTGGCGTGGCTTGGATTGGCTGTCTGGCTGAGGGTGAGGCGGAGCCAAGCTGAGGGTGAGGCGGAGCCAAGCTGAGGCTGAGGCGGAGCCAAGCTGAGGCTGAGGCGGAGCCAAGCTGAGGCTGAGGCGGGGACAAAGGGTGATCAGTCTGTGGAGGGTGGTGCTGGAGGAAGGCAGAGAACTGGTAGATAGTGGAAGAGGAGGAGGTCACGTAGGTCCAGAGTACATAGATCACTGAGCACGGAGAACACACACCTGTACACACATACACGGAGAACACACACCTGTACACACCTGTGTACACACACATACACGAAGAACACAAACCTGTGTACACACATACACGGAGAACACACACCTGTGTACACACATACACGGAGAACACACACCTGTACACACATACACGGAGAACACACATCTGTACACACCTGTGTACACACACATACACGAAGAACACAAACCTGTGTACACACATACACGGAGAACACACACCTGTGTACACACATACACGGAGAACACACACCTGTGTACACATATACATGAAGAACACACACCTGTGTACACACATACATGAAGAACACACACCTGTGTACAGACATACATGAAGAACACACACCTGTGTACACACATACATGAAGAACACACACCTGTGTACACACATATACACGGAGAATACACACCTGTGTACACACATACACAGAGAACACACACCTGTGTACACACATTAATGAAGAACACACACCTGTGTACACACATAAACGGAGAACACACACCTGTGCACACACATACACGGAGAACACACACCTGTGCACACACATACACGGAAAACACACACCTGTGCACACACATACACGGAGAACACACACCTGTGTACACACATACATGGAGAACACACACCTGTGCACACACATACACGGAGAACACACACCTGTGCACACACATACACGGAGAACACACACATGTGCACACACATACACGGAGAACACACACCTGTGCACACACATACACGGAGAACACACACATGTGCACACATACACAGGAAACACACACCTTTATACCTCTTACACAGGGCAAGAGAAGCAAACGTATGTATTCTGAAACACTGGAACATAATTACAAATTTATATATAACATAACACAATTGAATATGCAAATGTGTGTAAATGCTGTAAATGTGAGTGTGTGTGTATCATGGTGGTGTGAGTGTGTGTGAGTATGAGTCATGGCCGGAGTGGGCCACTTTTTCAGCCCGGGAGTTTCATGCGCAAATCTGGCCCAAAAGTATTTTTCCATCCCAATCGGCCCAAACTAGAGATTGACATGAGTCGGCCCATCGGGAATCCTCCCGAATCTCCCGATTAGCCACTCCGGCTCTGGTATGAGTGTATGTGTGTGTGTATCGTGGTGGTGGTGGTGGTGTTCATGTGTGTGTGTGAGTGTGTGTGTGCATCGTGGTGGTGGTGTACGTATGTGTGTGTGTGAGTGTGTGAGTGCATCGTGGTGGTGGTGGTGTACATGTGTGTGTGTGAGTGTGTGTGTACATCGTGGTGGTGTACGTGCGTGTGGGTGAGTGTGATTATTCAGTGTGCTGGTTGTAAGATTGTGGAGTACATGATCTATACTGCAGGGTCTGAAAGAAAAACACCTCACAACGATCAGACAGCTTATACAAGCACGATGAATCAGAGAGTGGGATGGAGAGAGAAAGAGGGGGAGAGAGGGGGAGAGAGAGAGAGGGATGGAGAGAGAGAGAGAGAGATCCCTCACGCTGGATGCTGCAGCACAATGTAGAGCCCCCATACTCAAATAGCGGCCCGCGGACTATCTATTTCTGGCCCGCGAGCTGTTTTGAAAAGTGTTTTTTTTAGGAATCTTTTTTCAATCGCGCTATCCGCTCTTATTTTGAAATCACGCACCGCGATCTCAAGACGATGCCCCCCCCCCCCCCCCCCCCCCGTCGAGAGTTTTACGTTCCCCCAAACCCCCCCCCCCCCCCCCCCCCCCGGTGTAACCGGCCCCTTCAGTGATTGGAAAAATATAATGTGGCCCGTCATCATTTCTATTTGAGTACCCCTGATGTAGAGTAAAATATCTACTGCTTAAGTACTACCTCAGCTGCAGGACTGGACTCTTCACCTCTGTAGTTTGTAGTTTGTTGCTGTTACTGGCCGATATCAGTTCCTTCTGCACTCCTCTGTTCATTGTAATATTGGTGTAAACTCTACTTGATATCAGTTTACTGTGGTCGTCCGTGACAGAGGGTCCAAGTTCAACTGATATTTGTGCCCGGTCTAGGCTCCGAGTCCTTGGAGAACGGAATTTCAGAGGATGCGCTTCCGCGTATGTCCACATTGTGGTAGCAGAGAGCTCACTACACTGCAAACTCGAGTCAAACTCGAGAGATCGTGCTTTCTTCCTTTGAGAACCTATAAATCTGGCTTTACAAGCAGGTGTCCATCCAAATTCTTCATGGGACTATATTGCGCGCTTAACATTTCATTTTAAGGCCGTTGACATTCTTATTGTCACGTTGTCTTTCCTCCGATTGGCAGACTTGTTGAACTTTACCCATATTAAAAACCAAATCCCAGTTCACAAGTGGGTCACGAAAACCACGTTTTCCTTTGAGATCATGAGCAACTCGTGCTGACCTTTACAAACCTGCACACGCCACTGCTCTGCAGACTAAATCAAAGACTGCGCTGGTCATCTGTAGTAATTCTGCCATATTTACTTCATGTTTGTTAACAGCATTTGCGAGATTAGCTACTTGAAAACAGTTACGAGTTAACCCATAAAACATTAATCATCGTGTGTTCATTTGTAACTACATTTCACTTCAGGAGGCTGGAAGACCACATGACTTTCCACAGAAAAATTATGTGCTGTCAGACTTTTCCTTGAAAGATGGGAGGTGTTGACTAGATGATCTAGTCCCCCTCCTCCACTTCTTCTTCTAAGGTCAGCAGTGGTTTCCTTTGTTTGACTGACATTTCACATCTACGGTGTCCTGGATGTCTGCAGCTCTGCTCATGTTGGTTCTCTGAAGGAACGTTGGCTTCACATCTTCCTCCGGATGTTTGAGTGTTTCTCCACTTGCTGGCCCTTCACCTGATTTTTCCACTTTATCAGAAGTGACTGCAGACCAGTTTCTTAACTGTCTGATGTCTGAACTTGGACAAACCATGGAAATCATGTGTATTCGTGTGTGTGTGTGTGTGTGTGTGTGTGTGTTCAGGTTAACTGTGCATGATCTATGACATTACCACTAGCATGTAAGACACACACACACCTCTCAAAGTGAACCATGCCTTGTGCCCAGATTAACTGCCCACACAACTACTGGTTATGTGGAGATCTAAATGCAAAGGGGACTTTAGCATAACTTGGCTTCCAGCAGATTATGGCAGAAATGCAGAGCAGATTAGTGCAGATTCAAACATGAATCCTCTCATGTCCCTCCCAACACATGAATGTGTGTTCCTCTCTTTCACAGTATCATCTCTCTCTCTCTCTCTCTCGCTCTCTCTCTCTCTCTCTCTCTCTCTCTCTCTCTCTCTCTCTCTCTCTCTCTCTGACTCTTACTGACTCATTAGAGTAGAAGTTGAACTTGCTCTAAGCCCCTCCCACTTTTCTGCAGGGGTGGAGTCACAATTGGCTTTAATCACTTGTGTTGCCAAAGCATAGAGAGAGAGAGAGCACGAGAGAGAGAAAGAGAAAGAGAGGGAGAGAAAGAGGAGAGAGAGTTTAGCAGCTTATCTCCACCCAAACTGACCTACAGATACAGAGGAAACCTTGGAAAACACTAGCTGTGTGGCTGAAGATCCTCCCACTCTCTCACACACTCACACACACCCTTCTGTCATGCGTCTCTGGCACACACACACACACACACACACAGGAGAAAGTCTAGACAAAGTAGTAGTGCTTCTCCCGTGCAGCTGCACTTTGAGCAGGTCATGGTGGTGGTGCGGGTGTGGAGGACATGATCTCACAGTACCCGCTGGCATCGCTGTGGCCCTGGTGCCCCCTGCCTCTGGACCTGGACGGGCTCGCAGGCACAGGAGTGGCCCTGCTGAGGTACCAGCCCCGCTCCCCGGACTACAGCCTTCGACACTGGGTCAGTCAGCTCCTCAGCATGGTCACATGATCACAGTGGGGTGTGTGCAGTGGCTACTGGTACTGTACTGGTTTGAGGGTAGACTGTTTATTCTGGATAGACATCAACCAGTGTGTTTTTGGGTTCATGTGTGTGTGTGTGTGTGTGTGGTAGTAACTATTACTTTGTGGGTTCAAATGTACACATTGTGTTAATGTGCCATATTTTGTCAATTGTGATTTTTTACACCACAATCGAAATTTGTCCTCCACTTTTTACCCATCTGTGCAGTTAACACACACACACACACACACACACTAGTGATTACTAGGGGGCTGTGGTGCACACGTGCCCAGAGCGGTGGGCAGCCCTAGCCCGGCACCCGGGGAGCAGTTGGGGTTAAGTGCCTTGCTCAAGGGTACCTCAGTCATGGCCTTAGGTCTGGGAATCGAACCCACGACCCTCCGGTCACAAGCCTATTTCCCTACCACCAGGCCATGACATGCCATGACATTGCTTTGCGTATCTGTGTATGTAGTTGTCCTTTGTGTCTATGGTAGTTAGAGTTTATTTAACTTGATTCAATTGTACTTTGATGCATTGAGTCACATTGATGCATAATCAAAAATTACTAATGTATACCTAAGCAGACATTTTCATTTCATTTTCATTTTCATTTATTTTCATTTTTTTTCAAAACTAATTTTACATTTACTAATTTTCATCAAATTTGTAGGACATACCAGAATCTTTTGTGTATTATGGAGATTGTGATGGTGTTTCATTGTGAGTCTGTGTGATACAAACCTGAGTAGAAACTTTCATGTGTAGATAACACACACACAATGTTGTGACAGAGCTTGTGTATCTGACGAACAGAGAGAGCTGATTTGGTTTGCCATGCACAGGGATCATGCACAGGGATCATGTGTTCATGTGTCACAGGGATCATGTGTGGCTGCTGGGTTTAACTTGACTGTGAGCATCTTATCTGATTTGTTGCAAAGAAACACAAGCAGATTGCATCATATGGGGATGAGAGTGCCGGTAGTGTGTGGACACTAGACCAGTCTTCTGTTCCACACTCCCCCTGGCCTGTGCTGACCTGCCCCCTGGCCTGTGCTGACCCACCTCCTCTCCTGAGCTGACACGCCCCTTGGTCTGTGCTGACCCGGCCCCTGTCCTTTGCTGACCCAACTCCTCTCCTGTGCTGACCCGCCCTCTGGCCTGTGCTGACCTGCGCCCTGTCCTTTGCTGACCCGTCCCTGGCCTGTGCTGACCCACATCCTGGTTTTGGGTCAGAGATGC
Organism: Brachyhypopomus gauderio; assembly: GCF_052324685.1. Classification (NCBI taxonomy): domain Eukaryota; kingdom Metazoa; phylum Chordata; class Actinopteri; order Gymnotiformes; family Hypopomidae; genus Brachyhypopomus; species Brachyhypopomus gauderio. The sequence goes on from NC_135214.1 coordinate 35,572,970, forward strand.
AGACCACCGGTGGGTGTGATGATGAAGCATGTTTCTAAGGAACAAAAGCTGGAATGTGTATGTAGAAAAGGACTACAATGGTGCAGGAGTGACTGTGTGTGTGTGTGTGTGTGTGTGTGTGTGTGTGTGTGTGTGTGTGAGAGAGAGAGAGAGAGAAATAAGGAGAGCAAGGGGGATGGAGAGAGTGAGGGAAAGAGAGAGAGAGAGGAGGAGCGAGAGAGAGGGAAAGCAGGAGAGAGAGAGAGGGAGCGAGAGAGAGAGAGAGAGGGAGCGAGAGAGAGAGAGGGAGGGAGCGAGAGAGAGGGAGAGCGGGAGAGAGAGGTCTCTACTCTCTTATCTAGTGTTTTGCTCTTCCTCATATGCTGGACCACATCCGACTATTGTTCTCCTAATGGCCAGAATACACACACACACACACACACACACACACACACACACACACACACACACACACACTTTACATTGCTCCTTTGCTTTTTCTGTCTCTCTCTCTCTCTTTTTACTCACACACACATATTTTGAATTTTTTAATGATACATACAAAGTCAATGATATACATATATGTGCGTTACATATATATATGTGCACACTTGTATACAGTAGCTTTTGTTAGGGCCCTCTTTAATCAGTGCAAGAATGTGTGATGACCCCATGACCCCTAACTTTGTCCAAAGTTCGCTGTGCCCTGCCTTTGACTTTTTTCAACTGTGGACAAATTCCACACTCAGCATTGTGTCTACTAGTATTGTTTTTGCAAAGCACCTCATGGAGCTAGATTTTTCACTCACTCACAGTTAGCAAGCAGTAAATTCTAGGTGGAGCTAATGAGAAAAGTAATTCAACAGGGGTACTACAGTGCTTCACATCATTGACACTGTGTGTCTTTGTTCCCGTAACATCTTCAAACTGGAAGTTCCTGTCATCGTTCACGATCTCGTAAACGAGGTCAGCAGATTCGCGGGTGTCCCGCCGCAACGCAGGTGCACAGCCGCCTCATAAAACCCTGTAGGAGCGCACAGGTGCGTTAATGGTCCTGCCCTCGTGGCTCGGACGGTGACGACCATGACCAAAGTGCAGCTCACAAGGAACGTCTGGAGGTGTAAAAAAAACAACACCGCCTGCTGTGTCGGCCGCCGTCAAGCACTCGGGTCAATAAACTGGAACACAGGCTGGAGTGAACATGGTGCAATCCTGCTACGGCGGGTTCATCTGCTGCCGTCAGCGCAAGTCACCGTCATTTCCATGGCAGCGGCAGGCCGTGAGCGCGTGCTCTGATCTCGCGCTGGATTTAGGATTTGCGGATTAAGCTTTTTCCACATCTGGAGCGCTTCCTGTTTTTTTCTGTTACTATAAAAACGAGAAACTTTGTTGAAAGTGACGGCAGAAAGACGTTTGCTGACATTTCCGCTCACTGGGCTTTGATTCACTCTTTTGATGATTCATTCATGTGTTTTTAAATTCTGCTTAATTGACGGGAATCTTTGCTCCTTGGCAACATGAAATGTAGAGCCCCACTAACGTGTTTGTTGAACACGGATTAGGCTTAAGTGTTTAGTAAAGACTAATGAACACTTATTGACACTTATTAACATGGTGTAGGCCAGGACTATTCAACTATATTTATCTGCGGGCCAGATTTGGCAGAGAGCTCTGCAATTCAAATGAACATTTGATGATCAGGTGCACGTGTGACTAGTTTGTGTCTTATGTCATTACAGGTTGGTCTGTTATGAGATCCCACAAACTCTGTCTTGGCAGTTTGATGTTGAGTTTTGAACGAGGCCTTAATGTTGGGCACATTCTAAATGTCTTAAATGCTACCAAAATCCAGGTTTAAATGAGCACCACACTATGTGGTGCAGTGCTGACGTGATTAGCTGGGGTCACCTGAACGCCCGCACACGTGGTAGTGTCACACTCAGCCTCATGGGGCCTCCTCATCACACTCACACCCGAATCAGATTAAGGACTTTGAGAAGTAAGCAGGAGCAGAAATGTAGTGTGTGTGTGTGTGTGTGTGTGTGGTGAGTAGGCATGTGTGGCATGAACAACTGAACACTGTATGTGTCTCTACTTTTATGATTATTGCTGACTGTGTGTTACTGCATGTCTGGGTTTGTGAATATGATTCTGTGTGTAGGGCAGTGAGGGGTGTATGTTCTCTGTATGGTGAGGGTTAGTCACCAGTCATCTCTTCTATAGTGGCAAAATACACAGGAGCATCTACACACACACACACACACACCTACTCAGGTTTGTTCAATGCCTCTTAGCCAAGAATGCACTGACCCAAAGCTCCTTAGTAAAAGACGGCAGCTGTTGTTTGGTGGAGAGACGTGGTCATGAACACAGGGAGAGATGACTGACACACACTCAGTGTAGTGAGGTCACACTATCTCCATTGTGATGTCACCACTGCCTCAGCTCCCTCTCACACACTCAGTGTAGTGAGGTCACACTATCTCCATTGTGATGTCACCACTGCCTCAGCTCCCTCTCACACACTCAGTGTAGTGAGGTCACACTATCTCCATTGTGATGTCACCACTGCCTCAGCTCCCTCTCACACACTCAGTGTAGTGAGGTCACACTATCTCCATTGTGATGTTACGACTCTGTTCTGGGTCTTATTCCTGAGAGCCACACCATGCCCAATCCTGCACCAGGTCCTCAGTGTAACCAAACCAAATCGCTCAGCCTCTAGGACCCCTGGATTACCATTTCACCTGCTCTAAGATGCCGTGATATAGAACAGACCTCCGAAACCTGCTCATAATATAAACAGTCTAAAAGTGTTCTGTAACCAAACTATCAAAGACAATTGTGGTGATTCCGATGTGATTTTGGGTAGCAGTATTTGACAAGAACATCTGTCAGTATGAACAGGAGAAGGACAGATGACAGCTTGGCTCCCACTCCTATACATAATCTCTATTTCAGATGTTCAGTCTGGTGCACCGCGTTGACTTCATGTTCTACTGCCCTCTACTGGCGACTACAGTTACAGCTGCCAGAAAAGAGTCAAAACGTGCATTTAAGCACAGAAAAAGAAATGAATTCCTCCTGTTTGGATCTCTTTTTCTTGTACACACACACACACACACACACACACACACTTTGATCCTACAGATTTGGTCATGGCCTTTAGTGGAAAACGGTGACTGGAGGTTTCTGAGAAGTGAGAGATGGTAAAAGTTTGTCCTGGTCAGCTGGTGCGTTCAGGGTTTCTTTCCTGCTGGGTTTCACAAGCACAGTTCCCATTGCACCTTCTTTCTCTTGGCTGTGATTCGAGACCCAAACAGGGAAGACAGCTTGTTCCTGCTTCAGCGTGACACGGGTTTGCTTTCGTCAGAAAACCACAGCTGCTAAACTTTCATTTCTGTCACGCTCAGACTGGTTTTTATGAGCTTTCGGAGGTGAGAGATTAAACAGACAAAACAGACCCAGGTCGGTCACGTCTACAGGATATATGGATTGAGCAGCAATAAATTCTGTGATGTCACAGCACAACAAATAATGAGAGGTCAAGAGAATGAAGATATGGACATGTTTGCAGGACCCTTATCCAGTTGCATGAGATCCAGTCCAATCCCCCCCACCAAGTTCCAGCTGGAGATCCAGTATTTGTGTCCCTCCTTCTCGCTGAACGAGCACCGAGTGCACAGCACCCTGGGCCACTGGATCAGGGTGAGTGGGTGATGGTGGTGCAGGGATCTGCTGAGCTGGGCGATCACTGTCCCTGAAGAACCCCAGCTCACCACTCCGCTCTGGTTTACCTCAAACTCAGATAAGCTTCTCTGATCCTGACCAGCCACACTTCTCAGACCCAACATCCTCATCTTCTTCCCCTGTTCTTGCTATGATTCATATTTCTTCAAAATGATAACATGGAGAGGGGATTTAAGGTCATCTTCCTCCAACTTTGGGTGATCTTGGTGCTGTGGAGTTTTGGGGAAACGTAGCTGTGTTCTGCCGTGCTGTAAACAAAGCTAAAGAATTGCAGCTCCTCCAGCAGGTCCAGTGTGTAACTGGGAAACATCTTATTCAATACTTATTAGAACTGGGATTTTGTCTTCTACATTTTCTGAACACATGAAACACAAAGGCCCTTTTGCAGCTGCACTGACATCCCTGCGTGTGTGTGTCCTCTCTCCAGTCAGGTATGGGGATGATCAGTCCACAGGAGTCAGAAGGCCACAGGCAGGAAGTGGCAGATTTCCTGGAATGTGTGTGTGTGTGTGTGTGTATGTGTGTGTGTGTGTGTGTGTGTGTGTGTGTGTGTGTGTGTGTGTGTGTATGTGTGTGTATGTGTGTGTGTGTGTGTGTGTGTGTGTGTGTGTGTGTGTGTGTGTGTGTGTGTGTGTGTGTGTGTGTGTGTGTATGTGTGTGTGTGTGTGTGTGTATGTGTGTGTGTGTGTGTGTGTGTGTGTGTGTGTGTGTATGTGTGTGTGTGTGTGTATGTGTGTGTGTATGTGTGTGTGTGTGTGTGTGTGTGTGTGTGTGTGTGTGTATGTGTGTGTGTGTTTCTCCCCTACACTACAGCAATAACAGCAGCAGACACTTCTCCAGATGCCTGTGTGTGTGTGTGTGCGTGTGAGTGCGCGTGTGTGTGTGTGTGCGTGTGAGTGCGCGCGTGTGTGTGTGTGTGTGTGTGTGTGTGTGTGTGAGTGCGCGCGTGTGTGTGTGTGTGTGTGTGTGTGTGTGTGTGTGTGTGTGTGTGTGCGTGTGAGTGCGCGCGCGCGCGCGTGTGTGTGTGTGTGTGTGTGTGTGTGCGTGTGTGTGTGTGTGTGTGCTTGTCATCAACTTGGTTCCATGCATGTGAGTTTGACAGTCTGCCTAAGGTTACTCCGTGTCCTCTGAACTGTGTACTGACGCACACTACAGGAAGGAGTCGTCACTCCCCGTATATGACACTGAACAACCGTCAGTACTACACCAGCAGAAAGGCCATGGGTGTTATTTATGAGAGAAAACATCTCTGAGATGGTACCAGTCTGTGTCCTGAGATACCAGTATGTGTCCTGGAATACCAGTCTGTCCTGGGATACCAGTCTGTGTCCTGGGATACCAGTCTGTTCAACCTCATGTCTACATGTCTATGTAATCACTGCACTAGACGCTTTTTGCTCTGGTCTGCTCCTCTTCTGTGTTATTGTACACGAAGTCCTGGCATCACGGTCTGGTGCTGTAGTGTATGGGGTGGGGCGTGGTTCTGACTGGGCTATTTCTGTGTGTGTGTGTGTGTGTGTGTGTGCAGCAGGGCCTGACATTTCTCTAGGTCTCTTTTTGTGTATTATGATGACATCACTACCCTCTGAGAGACCAGCTGTCCCTGGAGGGGGGGTGAGGGGTCACAACCTCTCCCAGACCCCCGTGGGCTTGTGCAGTGGCAACCGTCCCGTGCCTTAAGCTTGGGAACTGGAATATGGCCAGGGGAAAGAGGGCTCTCCCCAGACCTCCCTGACTCCCGGCCGGCTCCACGCTGCCCCCCGCTGCTCAGGAGGAGACGCCATGTCCGGACGTCACACTTGAGTGTGTGTGTGATCTTTGGAGTGCATGACATTGGGAGTGTAGTGACGTGGGTGATGTGACAGGGGCAGGAAGGCATATACACATATTGGCACGTACACATGAATGCAAAACGCAGACCCACACACACACACACACACACACACACATATATCACACACAAATATATTCTATATGTTCATCGACCTAGAAAGTGTGTTGGGGTGAAATCGATGATTCCTTAAAAAAACCTCATTTGCGGTCCCTATATTGAGATTGGATTGTCCACTGCTCCATGATAAATTCATAAAATCCAGACGTCCTGTCCCGCCTTCGTAGGGCCGCGTGCAGCCCCGTCCTTCCCGAAAACAATCGGATAGCGCGCGCCAGTCTTCCTTACATTGTGTTTGTAGAATCAGAGTTCGTCACTCACGTCTGCAGCACCACGCACGCTCTCTCTCTCTCTCTCTAACACACACACACACACACACACACACACACACACACACACACACACACACACACACACACATATATACTTAAGCCTTCTAATAATATTCCAGTTGGTATACCACACATAGTTAAGTTTAATCGTCTCTTTTGCATCTTTCATGGATTATCTGGCATTTAAATGTCTTTAAAAGCTCTTCTTGTAAGTTTACAAGAAGGTGGCATAACACAGTGACACTTTTGTTATATAGTTTTCTCCACTATCAGTCATGGTTGGCCAATTAATGAATGAAAAATATTTGATACCTTATGACTAACTATCCTATTAGAATAATGCATTAGTTGTTCAATTTTATAGTAAAGGGGCTCTCATCCTGCGATTACATCATCTACATTTTAAACAACTTGTTTAATCCTGAAAGGTTTTGGGGAGGAGAAGAGAGGGGAGAGAGGGGGGAGGGGAGAGAGGGGAGGAGAAGAGAGGGGAGAGAGGGGGGGAGGGGAGAGAGGGGCGGGGGGAGAGGGGAGGAGAAGGAAGGGATGAGAGGGGAGGAGAAGAGAGGGGAGAGAGGGGAGAGGGGAGGGGAGAGAGGGGAGGAGAAGAGAGGGGAGAGAGGGGGGAGGGGAGAGAGGGGAGAGGGGAGGAGAAGAGAGGGGAGGAGAAGGGAGGGGAGAGAGGGGGGAGGGGAGAGGGGAGAGAGGGGAGAGAGGGGGGAGGGGAGAGGAGAGAGGGGAGGAGAAGGGAGGGGAGAGAGGGGAGAGGAGCGAGGGGGATGATGTAGGCGGAGTTGTCCGGGCACCGAAGCGGAGGGACGGGAAGACTGCAGGAAGGGTTACCGAGACAGGAGCGCGCAGTGACGGGTAAAGAGGGGGGTCCATTCGGTCCAGTACCGCCGGTGTCGAATGAGGAGTGATTAAAACGTTTCCCTGTTTTGGCCGGACTCACGCCGCGCTCAGATGCTGCTCCCGGACCAGAACTCCTCACCATGAAATTCGCCTGGAAAACTAAGATGGTACAGTTAAAAAACTTTGATTTTCTGTGACTGAAAATTGTTGTTGTGGTTTGAGTCGGCTCATAAAACGGGGTAAAGGGAGGGCGAGTGGGGCACGTAGCGGACAGAAGAGACTAAATAACAGAAAATAAAGTGTAATACTTGATTACTTTATTACTAAATGAAACGTTACACGACTGTTGTAATGTAGCCGTTTGACCGTTTGACGCGGTCGTGTGGACACATCCGTTAGTTTAGTCTATAGTCGAGGCACGCAGTCCCGTTATTTTCTTTCTCCTGAGGTAAAACTTGTAGAGCCTCCAGCAGATTGAACTGCAGACTCTCCCTGCGCGGTTCGTTTGTTTTCGTGGACGGGTTCTTCCTCCTAGAAAGTGTCCTGTGTTTCTGGACGGTGGGGGTTGGGATGATTTGAGAGAGAAAACTTCACTCTTTGTGGTCGTGACTCGGTTAGCAGCCCACGAACGAATAATGTAGCTTAGTCATTCCTGGTTTGTTTATACTGGTTAAACTGCAAAATGGTGTGGCCTACGCTATTCCTGTCGGGGTTCCTGTTTGGATGGGTTGTGAAGCACACACATTATTATTCCACCACCACAACTTTTGCTTTGGTCCGTGAGGAAGAGCGTTTATCGGTGTCTGAACTCTGCTTTGCGTGTTTGTGTCTTTTAGTAGCGCCGAAGCCCCCAACTTCGCTTGTGTTAAAGTATAAAGTAATTATTCACATCAGTATTTGTGCCAGTCACACAAGTCCCTAAATCCGTGGTCTTTATAAACATGGCACAAACTAGTTGCAAATGAAATAAAAACAATGACTGTTGTTTTTTAGTTGTTTGCTCAGTGTAGCAAGACACAATCTCACAGTTTCAGAGCCACTATTAGGATGGATTTATCAGGGAACATGGGTGCGTGTCCAGGGTGCGTGTCCAGCTCTCCTGCTGCAGGGTATTCTGGGCCCTGCTTTTGTTTCTCTAGACCTCAAACTGCAATGGACACAGTGGGCTAATGCAAACAGGCCGTCTCAAACAGGCATCCTGTTAGTCTCGGTCGAGGAAAGTCCTCCGATTGCTGATGCACTGACCGATTGAACGCTGAACTACAAGGGTTCTCAGTCTGGAGGAAGTGTGTGTGTGTGTGTGTGTGTGTGTGTGTGTGTGTCTGTGTGTGTGTCCTGGGCTCCTTGGGCACTAGGTGCTGCTGTCTATGGCCCTATTGCGTAATCCTGCCTGGTCTTGCGTCTCACTCCACAGACTGCACTGCTGTAGACAAATCTAGAAGTGCACAGATGAGATGTTTCTGCACAGAGTGTGTTGTTTTCGCTGAACTGCTCTGATGGACACCCCACTTCCTTTCCTCCCAGATCTCTCTCCACCCCTCCTCCACTCCTCCTCTCCTATCTCCCTTTAACTCTCTCTTTCAGAAGAGGCTCAGTTGCCTCTGGTGGTTTCTGTAAACGTCTGTTATCTGCTGCGTGTGGACAGGAGGTAAGGGCAGGGTGGGAGAGGTTCGGCTGATTAGACACCACACGTCTCAAACGCCTCTCATGGTGCTGCCATAAAGACGTAGATCTAGACGAGAGAACTCCACACTAGCTGATCTCCTGCAACACACATTCCCTGATGCCCGAGTGTGTGTGAGAATCACTTTTTAAAAAGTGTGAAGTGTGAGAGTCTGTGAAGACTCATAGCATCTGTCTGCCTTTCTCTCTCTCTCTCTCTCTCTCTCTCTCTCTCTCTCTCAGTTCGGTGTCCCTTTTAGTTTCTCAATTTATTTCATTCTTTCTTGAAGTTTCACTGTATGCTTCCAATGTTTTTACATATTTCGGCTTCCTTTTCTTCCTAGTTTTTGTAATCTTTCCTCTAAATCCTTTCCCAGTCATAAGAGACCTCATTATTCCTTTATTTGCATAAGACTTGTTACATAACCTTGCTCAAAATCTCCAAAACCCTTCTGAGTTCTGTGATGGTTAGTGTCTCTGTAGTTATTGTTTCTGTGCAGTGGTGTAACACTAATTCTCTTCCCCCTTGCAGAGCTCGGTGCAGGACTGGGGAGAGGAGGTTGAGGAGGGGGCTGTTTACAGCGTGACACTGAAGAGGATTCAAATCCAGCAGGCGGCCAACAAAGGAGCTCGATGGCTAGGGGTGAGAAGTGCTCCCCAACATCCCCCACTCTGGGCTCTGCCAGTAACTTGGGTCACACATGCTCAGATCATTACAGGCACCATTAGAGGGAGATCACATGTGTTTGAAAGTTATAATGGAGTTGCGTAGAACAAAGAGAAAAGGAAAAATTGCCATCCTCCAGCAGGAGAACGCTAAATGGCTTTTAGCTGTTGGGTTCAACCAAAGGCAGAGAAGGAGATTAGGAAAACCCAAAACAGAGCAAGGCCAGGCCGGGGGAAACTCAGCCGGGCTGGGCCAGGGTAACTCCGCTGGGCTGGGGCAACTCTGCCGAGGCGCTTGCCGTACTGGTCTAGCTGCCCCTCCAGTAGTGCTTGGGAAATGCTCTGTGTGGCAACATTGCCACGATGCTGTCATTACTCGCTCAGCTGGTGGTACCAGTATAGTGAAGGTTGTGGGTTTGAATCTGGCATACTGGAACACACTAGTACACATGTAAGTCACTCTGGATAAGAGTGTCTGTCCTGTCCAACACTGGAAAAGTGTGCAGAAACATTCTTCATACACTTTGTTGCATTGTTGATTGATTGTCCGAAGGCCACAAAGTTTTCCTGAATGATCCCAGATTTTCTATGAGGACAAATTGGTCTGTAACGTGTGTATCCTGCTTGAGTTTGAAACACACTTGCACCTGGTTTTGCTTGTTTGTCTGTTGCTGGCCCTCCTCAGGGGTGCAGTACGAAAAGAGGCCGCGGTGTTGTGCATCAACGGCGTTCAGCGAACACGTCCATATTGTTTTTGAACGCTGAGCTCAACTAATTGGTTTACAAACACAGAACGTGAACAAAAATGATGTTTATTCCCGTGAGAGTGAAGGCCGCTCACATTTATGTCAGACGTATGATGCACCGCAGGGAGCCTCCGTAGACGTTGGAGAGAGCGGGAGAGACAGACCTGCACAAGCCAGTTTGTTGGAGGATTTGAATCCAGATTTATAAACACAAGTGTGGACACAGATGGAAAAATAAAACATAAACTGTTTTTATGCAGTGAACACAAGAAGTCATTAATGACTAGAAGGCAGCAACTGCAAGGAGTGGTTAAGGAATATCTGTCGGAATATTGTACTCAAACACCTGAGACACACCTGAGACAGGGGAGGAGCTTACGAAAGGAAGATATTAATGTTCAGTGGAGATAAATGCTGTGTTCTTTTGAGTTGGTACAGCTGCACTGAAAGACAGTGATTAACACGTTTACAGATTGTTGACCTTTAGTTATGTGTCTGAGATCATTAGACGATGGTCACTCAAAATTGCACATTGAGTCGGAATCTTTGTTTGCAATACAGTTTTCGTCTGGTGTTGTCACAGCAACATGCAGATTATTCTAGAGTTTTTTTCGTTAATCAGGATTAATTCTTTTTGTGGTGCGGAACTGCGAGCCAATTCATGTTTGTAACTGTAAAAAAAATTTATGAACGTAGACTAGTTCATTTTCATCAGCATGAACTGAACTTTGAACTAGTTAATTTTCAGTGTGAACTGGCACTCAGCTGGTCTGTTTTTTCAGTTGTGGTGTCCTGAGAGTTTTCAAGTGAACTGTTTTGGAGTTGTTGCTGTTTGGGCAGGTGACGTGTTCTCCTGCTCTGGGCTTCACGACTTCACCTCACAGATGCTCATCGAGTGCCTTGACATTTGTGGGTTTCTTATGTTCTATTGTTTTGTTGTTCTTGCATAATATTAAGTTTGTAGTTCACCCTTGTGAGGTCTGCCATATTAAACATAGACAAGTCACATATACAGTGATATCTGTATGTACCATATTACAGTGATAGCCGTATGTACAGTATTACAGTGGTATCTGTATGTACCATATTACAGTGATGACTGTATGTACAGTATTACAGTGTTATTTGAATGTACCATATTACAGTGGTATCTGTACGTACCATATTACAATGGTATCTGTATGTACCATATTACTGTGATATCTGTATGTACAGTATTACACTGGGCATACAGTGTATGTACAGTATTACAATGGTATCCATGCATACAAAAGTACAGTGGTATCTGTGTATACGGCCGTATGGACGCATCTGTGTGTACAGCTGTATGGAGGTATCTGTGTGTGTACAGCCGAATGTAGGGCTGTCGCGATAACCGCAGTATAGCTATACCACGCTATTGACGAGAAAATCGCAACGTACGGCAATTAACCGCAACAACCGCAATATTTGTGTTTTTTCCCATGCGAGGGGAAAGTGCCTGTGCAAGAGTTAAAGTCATTTTCCCATCAACCCCCTGTTATCATCCGGTGCGGCTGATCAACAATCCGTCTTCTTTTTTCAAAGATGGAAACTACGGCAGATGCTCTGGTCAAAAAACAAAACGCGACTTCGCCGGTTTGGGAGCATTTCGGGTTCAAGTCAAATCCACGCAGATCCAGATTTCCTCTGCTCTCCAAACTCGCCCGCAAGTACATGTGCATTTGTGCAACAAGCACACCATCAGAGCGAGTTTTTAGTACTGCCGGGAATATTGTTAGCCCTTTCCGCTCCTCACTGAAACCACATAAGGTGAATATGTTGGTTTTCTTAGCGCGCAACAGGGACGTGACAACTCAGGTTTAAGCTGAGACGTTATTCTTCTGGTTAAGGAAAGATTTCGTTTTATTGATTTATTTATTAAATTCTCTTTTTGTGTTTAAAATCTCGTTTAAAATATTTACCCTACACTTTTAAGAAAGCGAAAGAGCATGGGTTCTTACTGCATCTCATTTGACTTCTGTGTTCTCTATTTGACAATAAACACATATTTAACTGCTCTTAAAACAGTGTCTTCTTTGCAATTTAAAAACAATAAGAACCCCTTGACAATAAAAACGATAAAACAATTATATAGCTCTAAAATTAAGATTTTAGACAACAAATGACGCATATCGCGTCATACCGCATATCGCGGTGTTGAGCCACCATAAATAACCGCAGGGGAAATTCTTTCACCGCGACAGCCCTAGCCGAATGGAGGTATCTGTGTGTGTACAGCCGTATGGAGGTATCTGTGTGTGTACAGCCGTATGGAGGTATCTGTGTGTGTACAGCCGTATGGAGGTATCTGTGTGTGTACAGCCGTATGGAGGTATCTGTGTGTGTACAGCCGTATGGAGGTATCTGTGTGTGTACAGCCGTATGGAAGTTTCTGTGTGTGTACAGCCGTATGGAGGTATCTGTGTGTGTACAGCCGTATGGAGGTATCTGTGTGTGTACAGCCGTATGGAGGTATCTGTGTGTGTACAGCCGTATGGAGGTATCTGTGTGTGTACAGCCGTATGGAGGTATCTTTGTGTGTACAGCCGTAGGGACGTATCTGTGTACAGCCTTAGGGACGTATCTGTGTACAGCCGTAGGGACGTATCTGTGTGTACAGCCGTAGGGACGTATCTGTGTGTACAGCCGTAGGGAGGTATCTGTGTGTACAGCCGTAGGGACGTATCTGTGTGTACAGCCGTAGGGAGGTATCTGTGTGTACAGCCGTAGGGACGTATCTGTGTGTACAGCCGTAGGGACGTATCTGTGTGTACAGCCGTAGGGACGTATATGTGTGTACAGCCGTAGGGACGTATCTGTGTGTACAGCCGTAGGGACGTATCTGTGTGTACAGCCGTAGGGACGTATCTGTGTGTACAGCCGTAGAAACGTATCTGTGTGTACAGCCGTATGGAGGTATCTATGTGTTGATTTAACCTTTTGAGTTATTTTTTTCCTCTCACCAACACCCCTCTAAAACAACATTAAACACAGTAGTGGTGTGTTTTATAGCCTGCCAAGTTTCTTTGATTAATGCAAAATCCATAAACATTAGGTTAGGTTAAAAGTTACAGCTACGTCCAGAATAAACATGCAAGATTAAGGAAACCAAGAAACATGAAGTTGAATTCAAACGGCTCTGGTGAGGACCCTGGTGGGGTTTGTTCTGGTGAGGACCCTGGTGGAGTTTGTTCTGGTGAGGACTCTGGTGGGGTTTGTTCTGGTGAGGACCCTGGTGGAGTTTGTTCTGGTGAGGACTCTGGTGGGGTTTGTTCTTCTGAGGACCCTGGTGGGGTTTGTTCTTCTGAGGACCCTGGTGGGGTTGTGCCAGTGTTGACTCCACTGTTCTGGTTTGCTGGTTGCTGTGCTGCTGGTTGCCGTGCCGCTGGTCACCACGTCGACATGTCACTGTCTTTGTAGCGCCTTTTAAGGGATTTAGATTTTGATGTTGTTCTGCCTGTGTGAAGTCTGTCCAACATGAATCTCTCTGGTCCTAGCTGCGGTGTGTGTGGGTGTGTGTGTTTGACTGTTAGCTGCAGTGTGTGGGTGTGTGTGTGTTTCAGAGACATATGGAGGGTGGGGAAAAGACCTTTCTGATTAGAAGCAGATTGTAGCGTTTCCTGCCATAGAGTGTTACCCCCACTGAACTCTATACCCCTCTCTCTCTCTCTCTCTCTCTCTTTCTCCCTCTCTCTTTCTTTCTCTCTCTCTCTCTCTCTCTCTCTCTCTCTCTCTCTCTCTCTCTCTCTCTCTCTCTGCCTGTGATGCCCATCGCAGTACATATAGTACTTGAAAGTGTCATCTGATGCAAATTTGAAACAATATTCATACTCATCACTCCCTCTCTTCTTTCTCTCTCTTTTCTCTCCTTTTCACCTCTCTCCCCCTCTCTCCAGGTGGAGGGAGATCACCTGCCCCCGGGCCACACGGTCAGTCAGTTGGAGACGTGTAAAATCAGAAGTATCCGCGCTGGGACGCTGGAGAAGCTTGTAGAGACGCTGCTCACCGCGTTCGGGGACAACGACCTCACCTACACCAGCGTCTTCCTGTCCACTTACAGGACATTCTCTAGCACACGGCATGTCCTGCAGCTGCTGCTCGACAGGTGTGTGTGTGTGTGTCTCTGTGTGTTGTGTGTTGTGTGTTGTGTGTGTGTGTGTGTGTGTGTGTGTGTGTGCGCCAGTGCAGGTTAAGGCGAGATAAATGTATGACTGCAGCTTTGCTCACCATAAACAGGCCTGTTTGTAAAAGCCCTGTTGATTGGCCAAGCTTTTATTCCACCAATAAAGAGTCCTGATACAGGATGTGTCCTGGGCTGCTTTATGACTGCAGAGACAGGCCAGCATATCCAGCCTGGTTTATGACCCACTGACTCCACACACTGCACATTAAGAGCTTACAGTGTGGGTACACCAGGTGGGCTGGAGCAAATACAACATAAATGTGTGTGTGTGTGTGTGTGTGTGTGTGTGTGTGTGTGTTTTCTGTCAGGTATGGGGACATGAAGGACTCTGATGGGGACTTTCATCATCAAGCAGGTGAAAATGGAGCTGTGAGAACGTGAGTGAATTAATTCTACTCTACACTCCACACAGTAGTGCAGTAACTCTACTGCACACGGTAGCTCTACACACTGTAGTGAACTGATTCTACTGCACACAGTAATTCAGCACACTGCACAAACATTCACTGCAGAAATACTGCTGCTGTTAACACTCGTAATACTGTTGTCACATGTTATCTGTGATCCATCTGTTTTCCTTTAGTTTGCATCAGTTCAGTTGTATTCATTACTGCTAATGACTTCAGAGCTGTATAGGTACTGTTAGTGCAAAAATGTTTGTGCTACAATCTTTGTGCTTCTGGGCTACCGTCTTTGTGCCTCTGGCTATAGTCTTTGTGTTTCTGTCTTTGTGTTTCTGTGCTCTCTGCAGTAATTCTGCAGTTGCTCCTGTAAATTCCAGCTTCTCTAATGCTGGTGTGATGTGTTGCCTTCTTTGGAAGCATTGAAATGCTTTTGCAGCATTTCTAACTCTTGGTTCCTGTGTAATTTAGAGGAAATGAAAAAATTGGGGAACTATGACTAACAAGATTTCTGAATCATGGCCAGTTAATTCACTCTATAGATGAAGCAGAGAGTGTGGCGGTTCCGAAGGGTGGTGGTTCCGGGGGGGTGGCGGTTCAGAAGGGTGTTTCCCTGGTGCTCATCTTCCTACTCCTCTCCTCTAGCACGCTAGCATCCATCCTGCGAGCATGGCTGGACCAGTGTCCCGAGGACTTCCAGGAACCTCCGTCCTACCCCAGCCTAGGCAGGGTGCTGGGCTTCCTGCGGAGGACCATGCCCAGCTCGGAGCTCGCCCGGCGGGCACACGGCCTCCTGGAGCAGCTGCGGGGCCAGGCAGGCCTAGAGACAGACACCAATGGTCTGTCTGCATGCCTTACTGTCTGTCTGCTTGATCATTGACCCGACTGTCTGTAAACTTGCCTGTTCACCTGTGTGCCAACCTACAGAACATCTGTCCGTCACATTTATCTGTCACTCTGGTCATTTCCCCTTCTCCCACATTGTGCTTCTCTGTCTACATTACTCATATCCACCTGTATGGACAACTAATATGTAGCCATGGAATGAATAATTCTCTCTCTCTTGCTCTCTCTAACACCAGCGTACTTTATTGATGTTCTCACACTGGGCATCACCTCTTTCTTCCCCATGCCACAGGAGGCTTCCATGGTAACAGTCCTTTCTGCCTCGGAGAGGAGGAGGAGGTGGAGATCGAGCTGCAGGAGGACTTCCTGTCCTTCAGTGCCGACCTGGTAGCAGAACAGCTGACGTACATGGACGCGGTGAGGAACCCCACCCAACCTCCCACCATGCGGTTAACGTCCCGTA
The DNA here is from genome assembly GCF_052324685.1 of Brachyhypopomus gauderio. NCBI lineage: Eukaryota > Metazoa > Chordata > Actinopteri > Gymnotiformes > Hypopomidae > Brachyhypopomus > Brachyhypopomus gauderio. The sequence goes on from NC_135214.1 coordinate 35,588,762, forward strand.
AAGGCATCAGTTCCTGGTGACCAAAATCTCAGCAGACATTAAATTCGAGACTTCTGTAGTCATCTGTATTTCAGTCTCCGTCTGCATCTGCCACCTGTCTGTAAGTAGACACTCATGGACTCATGGACACTCCTGACTGTGTGTAGTGTAGTTGTGAGAGTGTCCGTATTACTCACTCTTCTTTCTGGTTTGTGTATCTGTTTCCTTTAGCATTGCTGGTGTCTGTTGTTTGTTCAGCCCTAATGGATCAGGGGGTCAGTTATTTGTGTACTAGCTGGTGGAGATGCTGGTGTGGTTTTCTGCAGAGCCCAGCTGGTTTTGCGGGCGGTGTTGGCGGGCGGTGTCGTCTGACTTGCACTCTTCTCGGTGTGTGTGTCTCACAGCTGCTCTTTAAGAAGGTGGTGCCCCACCACTGTCTGGGCTCTGTATGGTCTCAGCGAGACAAGAAGGAGAACAAGCAGGCAGCACCCAGCGTCCGTGCCACCATCGCCCAGTTCAACGCCGTGGCAGCCAGCGTGGTCAGCACCATCCTTCGCCACCGCCACCTCCGCCCACACCTGCGTGCCCGTGTCATCCAGCGCTGGGTGGACGTTGCACAGGTGTGTGTGTGTGTGTGTGTGTATGTGTGTGTGTGTGTGTGTACCCATTTAATGTTCACAGCTGTGCGGACGAAAAGGCCTGTGAGCTGTCTGTGAATAGAACCTCATCTTTAAATAGACTCTGCTTTGACCCTCCAGATCCTTTTAAAAACAAAGTATTGTAATTCCTCAAGAGAAGGTAAAAGTAAAAGCAGGACAGTCTTAACATACTTATTGTGTTGGTGACCGAGCTGTTCTGCTGGGTCGGACCTGGTCAGGACTGGGTCGGACCTGGGTCACATGCACACCATTATTGCATCACGTTTACCACAGTTAATGTGAGCGAAACATTTGTGACCATGAATAACCTGGATTGCACAACTGTCTTAGCATGTGGTGGAGATTTTCAGTGGTGCAGCTTTCCGGACACGGTCCTGCTGACTGGCGTTTTGGGATGGTGTTCCTTTAATGTTTGGCTAGAGTTGATCATTATGTGACTACACAGGTCTTGTTAAACTGTCCAGATTGAACTCTGTATTCATTTTGTCCTCTTAGGAGTGCCGTATCCGTAAGAACTTCTCATCCCTGAAAGCCATCGTGTCCGCCTTACAGTCCAACCCCATCTACAGGCTGAAGAGGGCCTGGGCTTGTGTGCACAAGTGAGTTGAGACCCGGCCCCTCTGGGCCCTGGGCCCCGCCCCCTCTTGGCTCAGATTCACAGTCCCCACCCCCACCCCGGGACCCAGACACCCTCAGCCAAAGGCTCTGTTCCAATCTATTACTCTAGCACTGTAATAAATCTCACTGTAGACATAATTCTTTGGTCTCAACTCTTGGGGGAGAAAAGTGTTTGTCTCTCTTTCCATGTCCCATCTGTTTTTTACGCCTTTGGGTGATGGATTAGTGTAGGGGCATGAGTTTAATTTCTCTGATGGTTCAGAGCATATCTGCCTCCAACTGCCTCTAATTCAACCTCTGATGAGATCTTCCTCTAATTCAACCTCTGATGAGATCTTCATCTCATTCCTCTGCAGAGACAGCATGCAGGTGTTTGAGGAGCTCTCGGACATTTTCTCCGACCACAACAATTACCTGACCAGCCGCGAGCTGCTAATGAGGGTGAGCGCCTTTCTCATCCATGCCCCCCCTCACCACGCCCCCCCCTCACCACGCCCCCCTCACCAGTGCCTTTATCCTGCCGTAATGCCTGAGCCCTTTCTCATGTTAGCGTGAGGTGACCATTAATGACCACTGTGTGGTACTAATGAGCTCTGGAGTGAATAATTTCTCTTCCTTTTACCAGGAGGGCACGTCGAAGTTTGCCAGCCTGGACAACTGTGCCAAAGAGCACCAGAAACGCTCGCAGAAGAGAGTGCAGCTGCAGAAGGAGGCGGTGAGTGTGGGTCCGCGGCTGTGGGGCTGGGTCAGCAGTCCTGGTCTTGTCAGCCCTTAGGCTGGGGCAGGAAGACATGAGGTGTGAGGAGACCAGCCAGAGAGAAACAGCAGCATGGCTGAAGCTCTTGACTCTCATCTTGCATTTTCCCTGCTGAGTGCATTTCATTCCAGTCAAAAAAAAAAATCCCTGGTCCAGCCATGTTTGTGCTACCGTTTGAGTTTGAAGTTCATGTGCCTGTCTGTGTGGTGACCTTCTTCAGGGTGACATGCAGGGTACGATACCCTACCTGGGCACGTTTCTGACCGACCTCACCATGTTGGACACAGCATTGCCCGACCTGGTGGAGGTAAGATCACTCCCACTGCTTTACAGACACAGAGAGAGCCTCAGTGTGAACAGTGTTGAGTGCTGTAGGGCCCCAATGTGAAGTGTTGAGTGCTGTAGGGCCCCAGTGTGAAGTGTTGAGTGCTGTAGGGCCCCAGTGTGAAGTGTTGAGTGCTGTAGGGCCCCAGTGTGAACAGTGTTGAGTGCTGTAGGGCCCCAGTGTGAACAGTGTTGAGTGCTGTAGGGCCCCAGTGTGAACAGTGTTGAGTGCTGTAGGGCCCCAATGTTAACAGTGTTCAGTGCTGTAGGGCCCCAGTGTGAACAGTGTTGAGTGCTGTAGGGCCCCAGTGTGAACAGTGTTGAGTGCTGTAGGGCCCCAGTGTGAACAGTGTTGAGTGCTGTAGGGCCCCAGTGTGAACAGTAGGGCTGCACGATTAATCGTATTTTTATCGTTATCGCGATGTGAAGTTTCACGATAAACACATCGAAAGAGCCACGATAACTCCTTGAATAACAGCAAACTCTAATTGCGTTATCCTCGTCCAGCAATAGAGGGAGCTATTCGCGCTGCAGACTATGATCACGTGACGTAAGTAGGCAAGAGGCAGAGTGAGGCAGAGTTGCCAGGTTCGCGGTTTTCACCAGCAATGCTAAAGGAAAACTTTTGTAGGACCTGGCAACCCTGGAGTGGGGTGAACACGCTCATCAGACACGCGATTTGGTTTAAGCCTGGTTTACACTTGATGCGGCGCGAGGGTCCGGGAGGCGAAAATAACGTAATCGCGGTGGCTTCGCCCCTGTGTAATTGCCTCGCGCGCTGTCGATTCACGAGGTCGTGCACCTCTCGAATTTTGTACGTTCGCGCGCGCCGCGTCTCGGCGCAATGAGAACAGTCATGTTTGCAGGGTTCATACACCTATACAAGGTGGAATTCAAGCACTTGTATGTCACTTTCAAGGTCCATTTCAATAATTCCCAGCACGTTATTGAATTAAATATTTATACATATACTCTAATGATTCGAAATAATTCGCTTTTTTATCACATTATTTAATGTTATTATTTATTTAAAGTTCGCGCGCGCCGCGTCTCGGCGCAATGAGAACAGTCATGTTTGCAGGGTTCATACACCTATACAAGGTGGAATTCAAGCACTTGTATGTCACTTTCAAGGTCCATTTCAATAATTCCCAGCACGTTATTGAATTAAATATTTATACATATACTCTAATGATTCGAAATAATTCGCTTTTTTATCACATTATTTAATGTTATTATTTATTTAAAGTTCGCGCGCGCTGCGTCTCGGCGCAATGAGAACAGTCATGTTTGCAGGGTTCATACACCTATACAAGGTGGAATTCAAGCACTTGTATGTCACTTTCAAGGTCCATTTCAATAATTCCCAGCACGTTATTGAATTAAATATTTATACATATACTCTAAATGATTCGAAATAATTCGCTTTTTTATCACATTATTTAATGGATATTTATTTTCAAAACGCCCAATCTTAACGTCTTCACGTTCTCTCATGTTTCGTCCTGGAATTACAAGAGGCTCGTATTTGTTAACGTAATACAAGAGAATTGTTCAGTCAGACAGATATTTGTTGTGAAACGAAGTAGTTACAATTTCAAGCCTTTTCAAATACTTTAGCCTAAATTCCAGCACTTTTCAAACCTGAAACACAAAGCAACATTAAAATTGGTCAGGTAAAAGTTCATTCCCCTGTATTTGAGGGGTGTTTTTTTATACTACTAGGCCTACATATCGTTTCGGACAACACTGCAAAGAATGTGACACGGCAAGATTAAACGCTTCCGCCGTTCGCGGAGGTTAACGAGGTGTTAATCTTAATTTATCGTGGTTCACATCGATATCGGGATATCCAACAACGTTATCGCACATCGCAATTCTAGTCCATATCGTGCACCCCTAGTGAACAGTGTTGAGTGCTGTAGGGCCCCAGGGTGAACAGTGTTGAGTGCTGTAGGGCCCCAGTGTGAACAGTGTTGAGTGCTGTAGGGCCCCAGTGTGAACAGTGTTGAGTGCTGTAGGGCCCCAATGTTAACAGTGTTGAGTGCTGTAGGGCCCCAGTGTGAACAGTGTTGAGTGCTGTAGGGCCCCAGTGTGAACAGTGTTGAGTGCTGTAGGGCCCCAGTGTGAACAGTGTTGAGTGCTGTAGGGCCCCAGTGTGAACAGTGTTGAGTGCTGTAGGGCCCCAGTGTGAACAGTGTTGAGTGCTTTAGGGCTCCAGTGTTAACAGTGTTCAGTGCTGTAGGGCCCCAGTGTTAACAGTGTTCAGTGCTGCAGGGCCCCAGTGTTAACAGTGTTCAGTGCTGTAGGGCCCCAGTGTTAACAGTGTTCAGTGCTGTAGGGCCCCAGTGTGAACTGTGTTCAGTGCTTTAGGGCTCCAGTGTTAACAGTGTTCAGTGCTATAGGGCTCCAGTGTGAACAGTGTTCAGTGCTTTGCTTGCTCTCACTTCAGGAAGAGTAGTGCAGTGTGTGTGGTAGAGAGCTCTCTGCTCTCACTGCTGCTGCCACACCTCACCGATAACACTACCACTCATACTGCACACAGCGGACTAGTTTCACTGCAGTCTCCAACATGTTCATACCCAGTTAATTTATTTTTGTATATTTATAACAGTAATATTCACTATATCCACAGTGAATCTATTTTTGCACATTTAGAATAGTAATTTATTCCATCAATCTTGCACTATGTACATGTATACTATGTATACTTATTGCACACTTGCCCTGTCTTTTTGCACTATTGCTACTATTTGCACTTCTGGTAGATGCTAACTGCATTTCGTTGCCATGTACCTGTACTGAGCAATGACAATAAAGTTGAATCTATCTATCTATCATGGCAGTGTGTGAGTGTTTGATCATCATGGTGATCTCTCTCTCTGTCTCTCACAGGGTAGCTTGATCAACTTTGAGAAGAGGAGGAGGGTGAGTGAGTCTTTCTTTCTGTGTGGACTTGAGCAGTGACCTTAAATAACCAGGAAGTACCAACCTGGGTGGAGTTTATCACATCATTTAACCCCCCCCCTCCCCCCTCAGGAGTTCGAGGTGATCGCTCAGATCAAGCTCCTGCAGTCTGCTTGTAACAGCTACTGTCTGAGCCCAGACCCTGCCTTCCTTCGCTGGTTCAAAAACCAACCCCAGCACACAGAGGAGGAGAGGTACACCATCATCACTCCTTTCATTCTGCCTCCATTTTAGCAGTGTTTTCTGTAGCTACCTCATGCCACAAGGGGTGTGTTTGTGCTGGTTGTCACTCATATTTTGGTGTGTTTAACTGTGATATTCGTTTGCCTCCTGGAAGGCTGTGGTATCTTTCTTAAGTCAAAGTTTGAAATGTGTTTGGAATCAACAGAAGTTCTGTGGCTCTCAGGGACCCCATGAGGGTCATGTGATTGCTGGGTTAGAAGGTGACCCTTGACCTCCTTGTCAGCACCACGTGTGCTTCTCTACTGCAGGGTCACATTCTCACTGTTCTCCTCTCTTTCAGCTATGCTCTGTCGTGTGACGTGGAAGGACTGGGCGACAGCAGCCCCACGTCGCCCAAGTCCCGCACCAGCATGGTGAAGAGACTCAGCCTGTGAGTGGCATGCGCCCTTTAACCTCGCTTTACCCTAAACACTGGGTGGGTCAGGGTCAAAGGTCAGAAAGGTTCACGTCTGGCCTTCGGGGACATCTCGGCATGTCCACATTTTGAGTCCGTTACAGGTTTTAGCAACTGAAACAGGTAAACGGGATCTGGCGTGGATCAGGTTTTGAGCTTTGGTTGTTTCTGTCACGCAGACTTTTCTTGGGACCTGATACTACAGCCTCCAGTTCTCCAGTGAGAGAAACACCCAGGTCGCCCCCTACTGGCAGCTCAGGGGAGAGCATGGACTCAGTCAGTGTGTCGTCCAGTGACTCGAACCCTTCAGACAGCGAGAGCATGACTCCAACTCACACTCTTCACACACAGATGAAGAAGGTACGTGCTTTAACCCTTTATCAGCGAACAGAATGAACACACTTTCATGTAGAATGCAGTACAGAATGGCTGCTCTAATCCCTCCCTCTGACTTTCAGTGTTCCTGACTTGCATCTGATTGAACCTGGTTTCCCTCCAGCTATCAGAGTCTGACACTGTCTGATCTAATGCTGATTTTGTGTTCCCAGAGTGAGACTCAGACTGCATTATCCATCTCCAGGTGCTAATCTCTAGTCTTTTGTGTCCCCCAGATGTCTGAGTCATCCTCCTGCACGTCCCTGCACTCCATGGACACGTCCTCCTCGTCTGCGAGTGGAACGACGTCTCTGACCTCCCCCCCCTGTGTCCACCGCCGCTGCATCTCCCTCACCCCTCTGTCGCCCACCACGCCCGCTACACCCTGCTACAACACCCAGGCCCAGGATGCCTGCATCATCAGAGTCAGCCTGGAACAGGGCAACGGGAACCTGTACAAGAGCATCATGGTGGGTGGGGGTGGTGGTGCTCATCTGCACTGTGTTCTGATCATTACATCAGTTGAAAAATGACTCTAAATTCAGTGCATATATATATTTAGTTCAATTAGATAATTTTATGAATCTAATGTATTTATTTAAAATTACTTATTTAGATTAATATTAAACATTTATTTTAATTAATGTCATGCAGCTGACGAATCAAGACAAAACGGCGGCGGTGATTGGCAGAGCAATGGCCAAACACAACCTGGACGAGGAGCAGGCAGAGAACTACGAGCTGGTCCAGATCATTTCTCACGACAGAGGTGAGGCCACACGAGCCCTGCTGCCTTCACACCAACCTGCATGGGGCCAGCGGCACACTCATCCGGGAGGGGCTGTATAACTGCCCCCTCATCCGGGAGGGGCTGTAGAAGGACTTTGCAGTGTGTGTGTGTGTGTTGTCAGATGAATGTTTGTGCATTGCTAACCCTGGATGAGACTGGTGTTTTTTGCGTTCAGATACTGCCTGTGGTGACAGATTACAGGTTACATTCCAAGGAGTTTTCTTACGGCTGTTTCTTTTGCTTGTGTCTCTCATCCTCTTCTCTGCCACCCCAGAGCTGGTGATCCCGGACAGCGCCAACGTCTTCTATGCCATGAACTCCTCCGTCAACTTTGACTTCGTACTGCGTGTGCGCGGATCGTCACGGCGGCCAGTTCAGCTGCGTTCTCGCTGCAGTGCCACGTTCCCCCACACGCAGCCGCGTGCCAGCCTATCGCTCCGGCTCAGCAAGGTCACGCTGTGACCTCTGACCCTGTGTTTGTGTATGTGTGTGTGTGAGAGAGATGTCAGGATGTCGGGCTCCCTGCTGAACTCTCCCTGTTCTCCTGGAGCGGCTGTAGCTTCCACCCGTGGAGTGTTGCCCCGGGTCGCCCTCCTCCACCCTGCGCTCCTGTCCTGCAGGTGCACAGGGTGGAGTAATTGGGGGATGGTGGAGATCTTCTGCTCCTACAGACACTCTCCTCCAGGACGATTTACGGCCTTCATCCGTGTTTATCTCTGACTGGGCAACTCTCACTCGACACTGTTTGAGCACTAGAACTGAGAGATGGACAAACCAGGGGGAGGGGAGGGTCATGTTGCCTTTGATGATGATGATGATGATGAGACTCATCAGTGCTGGACGTGATCTGTAGGGAACTATGATCTCATCAGTGTCACATGCAGTGTGTTTTGTTCTCGTGTCCTCGTGTGCACTGTGTGGACAGCTTGGACACATCTGCCCCGCCCCCCATGGACCGCTTGACTCCCCTAAAGTGAGCTGTGTGATGAATGCCTTTAGTATGTATTCTGATTGGCTCCTGCTTGGTGTTAAGATTTTGTGGGTGGGGGCTTAGCATATGGTTTTACTGATAGGAAGAGCAGCTAGTCCAGAATCTGGACTGAGCTAAGCTCTGATTGGTTGCACTTGCTTGTGAATGGGTAGAGATAGACTGTGGTTTTACAAAAAATAATAATAATTGCAGTTTACTCTCAATAGACACAATAGGCTCTATTTACTTTTGTAACATAAAAATGAATAAGAAGGATTTGGTAAGTTTTTAATAGTTTGTAGTTAAATTAATACTAGAACTCTTGAGGAAACTCTTTTCCCAACCTTCCTACTATAATGCAGCGGGAACCACACATCTGGGATAGGGGGGGCTGTAGCCAGGACTGAAATGGAAATGTGTGTTCAGTATGGTGTGTTTGGTAGGGTGTGTTTGATAAGGTGTGGTCATACAGACGGCTTCCCTTAATGTCACTACAGATCTCAAACCTAATTTACCTGAGAGACTGACTGAGAAAGGTGTTCACACGAACGTCAACGTGCACAAGCACTAAAGCAAAATGGCTTCTCCTGCCTCTTATGTCACCTGATTTGTTCAACCCTGTTCTGCATGATGAACTGTTCTGCTGGTTGAGTAAGGAGGAGGTGTGTGGCTGGAGGAGCAGACTCCACTGTAGAGCTCCACCCACTGTAGAGCTCCACCCACTGTTCACACCTGCAGGCGTATCTCACGCTAAAGCTCCAAGCCTGGTGTTCATGTTCTTCTGAACTACTGCTGATACAAGCCTGCACAATTCATCTTACACCTCACACACCTGCTTCATCATGCCCACCTGTCTCCTCATCCACACACCTGTCTACTTACACACCCCCCTCATCCACATACCTGTTTCAGTGTTGTAGTGCTGAGAAGCTGGTTGTCATGTCTTTAAAACAGCAGGTCAGGCAGTGATGACACATTCACTTGTCTTGAAGACAAATACAGCACATGTGAATTAGTACATTGGATATTTCTACATATTGCCAAAGAATTCTGTACCTACAAGAGTAGACCAAATAATTTATCATTATAGTAATGAAGTATGTCTCTGTAAATGAATATTAATTTTCTAGAAATAAACTGTACTGTATGAAGAATGTATATCACTCTGGATCTGGATGGAATTTCAGCTTATCACTAAATGCTAGTGGTAAAGTTCTTTATCAAATCTATTTCCATGTAAAATAATCCAATACTCAGAGCTGTAGGTGAGAAGCAGATTGGGTAGCCTAATATATGGTAATATATCTCAGCCTGTGGATGAGCCATTGCCGCGCACTGCGGCCCCGGCCCGTAGTCACGCTGCTGTTTAACGGTGTTATTTATTTATTTATTTATTTTTTTTTTGGCCCACCTCCACCCCCCCCATCTTTGGAGGACAACTTTGTTTTTATGTACAGATTTAAATGGCAATTATAACAATTCTGTATAATATATAGTATAGTGATAACAATATATAGTGATAACAGTATGCAAAGTGATAATTATTGGGGTTAGGTGGACCAAGAAAAGAGGGGGAGAGAAATAATAAAAAGGGAAAAGACAAAGAGGTAGAAGAAAGAATAATAATAAAAAAAAAAATAATAATAATAATAAAATAAAACACGCAACCAGCTCAAATGACCACTGCAAAGAAGTACAGAAAGTAAACCAAATACATATAGTACAGATGAGTGCGATGTATGGGTGTGTGTGAGTGTGTGTTTATGTGCAACCTAGAAGTGCAACATAGGATAGATGTATGGAATGTACTTACCAGCAAGGGTGGGTAGCTACGACAACATTCCCCCAGAGGCCAGAGGCGGGCGGAGAGAGACCCGGGAATCCCACCCGCCCACGGCCCCCCACGGAGCGGTGGAGTACCAGAGCCGCACTTCCCAGAAACCCTCACCCGCCCGCCCCCACAGGCGGGAGAGAGAGACCCCGGGCAGCGCCCCACCAGTCAAGGAGCGCAGGTCCAGGGGAACCAGAGGGAACAGAGCGCCTCCCCCCCAGGATGCCCCCCCCCCCCAGGGGCCAGCGGCAAAGCCACGGCGCCACGCGCCCGGAAAGCCACCCACCACCCGGCAGGGCCCACCTCCCGCCGAGGAGCACCCGGCCGCCCCATACCACCACCGCCCAGGGGAGCGGGCCAACCGCCCCTACGCCAGGGGGCCAAGCCGGACTCCGGAGCCCCAAGGCGCCCCCCCTCTGGAGTGGTGCAGTAGTCTCAGGGGAGCGTCCGGGAGTGAACCGGGCACGACCAGCCCCGACCCAGAACCAGCTGTCCTCACCCACACACCCAAACCCACGCTACATTCGCCCCTATACACCCCCACCATGCACACACCCACCCCCACACACACACACATACACTCAAATTCACCCTCACACCTCCAAACCTGGCCATATGTCCCCTCCCTCCAACACGCACTCATTCATCCACCCATTCAGAAACAAGAAGAAAACAAGGACATGCTTAGGTCCAGAGGAAAGGGTCCTCTGGAAGAGGAGAGCCAGCTTGCTAGCTGGCTCATTGAGCACCGAACTTCACTGCCCCCCCACCTCAAGGCAGGGAGCGGTCGACCCGGGGAGACCAGGGCGGCAACCCCCCCCCCCCCCACCACCACATCCAAGCCCGGATCCACACCACCCCCACCACAGAGAGCAGCCGGTCCGCACATCCACATACACCTAGACACACATTTCCTTCATACATGTATGCACTCACACACATTTAACCCATAAATATATACATATATACACATATACATACATACATCCATCCATATATATAAATATATACATACACATACATACATATATACATATATATCTACATATTAGTGTTGTCAAAAAAATCGATATATCGATACGTATCGATACTGAACATTCTGAAACGGTACAATACTCGTTTCCCTTAAGTATCGATTCTTTTTACATAAAATGCGCTTTCGTTTGACCCACCCAAGCTGCCGTAATGCACAGGACAGTTTGTAATGCTAATATGGCAGCTAAAGCAAACGCAGTGCTGTTGGATTCGAAGCAGATACAGATGGAAAACCGAAGGATATGAACAAGCCCGTTTGCAAGCGGTGCTTTTGGAACATTTCAACGAAGGGCGCTAAAGCCTGGTTGAGTGACCATAGCGCTCGACTCCGCGAGCGGTGGAGGCTTAAACCAGGCTTTATACTTTTCGCTTTGCAGTATTGTCCGAAACTATATGTGGTAGTATAAAAGAAACACCCCTCAAAACAGGGGAATGAACACTTACCTGACGAATTTTAATGCTGCTTTGTGTTTCAGTGTGTTTCAGGTTTGAAAAGTGCTGCAATTTAGGCTAAAGTACTTGAAAATGTTGAAATTGTAACTACTTCGTTTCACAACAAATATCTGTCTGACTGGACATTTTTCTTGTATTACATTAACAAATACGAGCCTCTTGTAATTCCAGGATGAAACCTGAGAGAACGTGAAGACGTTAAGAAAAATGCACGTTACGTTATTACGTTAACTCTTGTAATTCCAGGACGAAACACGAGAGAACGTGAAGACGTTAAGATTGGGCGTTTTGAAAATAAACAACCATTAAATAATGTGATTAAAAGCGCAATATTTCGAATCATTTCGAGTATATGTATAAATATTTAACTTAATTAAGTTTAACGTGCTGGGAAATATTGGTACAAGCGCTTGAATTGAACCCTGCAAACATGACTTTGTTCATTGCGCTGAGGCGCGGCGCGCGCGAAGTTACAAAATTCGAGAGGTGCACGACCTCGCGTGCGCCACGCTTCAGCGCGATGAACAAAGTCATGTTTGCAGGGTTCATACACCTTGTGGAATTCAAACACTTGTATGTCACTTTCAAGGTCCATTTCAATATTTCCCAGCACGAGCAAAGACACTTTGTCAGACGTTCAAAAGACGTCCACTAAAAAGCCAGAATGAAAGTTTTAGCGACGTCTTTTTTAAACGTCTATTACTGCCGTTCAGTTGCAGTTTTTGCACGTCCTGACATCCAATAAAGGTCCTAGTCAGACGTTCAGATAGAAAACTCGTCATAGACGTTCATGTTAAGTTAAAAGGTTAAGGTCCTAGTCACTAGTGATGGGATTTTCGGCTCTATTTTGAGATGCGGCTCTAATGGCTCTTCTTACTGTGGAGAGCCGGCTCTTTCGGCTCCCAAACAGCTCCCCATATATATTTTTTACATTATTAATTAATAGCTTAAACCTTAATTTTTTAACATTTTGTTTCATTATTGACATTGTTAAGCACTTCACTTGTGATGAGTAAAAATGCTGCATAACAATGCTTTATAAATAAAACTTTTATTATAACCAATTATTAAATTATCACAAAATAGAACGCAATACAGCTTGGCCAATTGCCTGCCGTTTCCACAAAAAAAGTGGAGACTTTTTTTTTTCAGTGTTTCCCCACCACATAATTATCTGAAAGATGTGTGATTGGTCAGATGTGTGGAGCACACGTTTGACATGCGGGCAGTGGAGACATTCTTTGCAGTGTTGTCCGAAACGATATGTAGTAGTATAAAGAAACACCCCTCAAAACAGGGGAAGGAACATTTACCTGACGAAAATTAATGTTGCATTGTGTTCCAGGTTTGGAAAGTGCTAAAGTAGGCTAAAGTACTTGAAAATGTAACTGTATTTTGTTTCACAACAAATAGATGTCTGACTGAATCGATGTGATAAAAAAGCGAATTATTTCGAATAATTTCGAGTATATGTATAAATATTTAAGTTTAAGGTGCTGGGAAATATTGAAAATGGCCTTTTTCAATATTGAAAAGTGACGTACAAGTGCTTGAATTCCACCTTGTAAAGGTGTATGAACCCGGCATACATAACTTTGTTCATTGCGCTGAAGATGTGCACGACCTCGCTTCGCACGGGGGTCCTCACGCAGGGGCGGAGCCACCGCGATTGCGTCATTTTCGGCGCACGGACCCTCACGCTGAGGAAATAAACTCTCCGCTCTCTACCACTGGCAGAAGCAGAGGAGGGAGAGGGAGAGACAGCGAGGCACCGAAGGACAAATAAAAACGATGTTGGAAAAAAACTGTGGCACTTGCAGAGCACAAGCGCAATACTGAAGGAAAAGGCGGCTCCCAAATAGGATCCTAAAACGGCTCCCATTGCGGAGCCGGTTCCAATCGTTCACTTCAAAGAGCCGGCTCTTAGAACCGGATCGTTCGCGAACGACACATCACTACTAGTCACACTGTCAGATTTTGAACCAGTTTTGAACGTCCACCAGACATGCAAAAATGGGTCTGGACTGACCGACGTGATACAGACTTGATTTTAACGTCTTTCTGACATCGCATGTTTGTTGGCATAAGTTAAATATTTATACATATACTCGAAATTATTCGCTTTTTTATCACATTATTTAATGGTTGTTTATTTTCAAAACGCCCAATCGTAACGTCTTCACGTTCTCTCATGTTTCATCCTGGAATTACAAGATGCTCGTATTTGTTAACACAAAATAACTGTTCAGTCAGACAGATATTTGTTGTGAAATGAAGTTACAATTTCAAGCATTTTCAAACACAAAGCAACATCCATTTGTTTGTTTATAAAAAAAAATAAAAAGGCTTTAAAACGGAAATTAGCACCGTATCTGACTTTGGTATCGAATTTCAATATTTTTTTAAGTATCGTATCGAAGTTGTAATTCTTAGTATCGTGACAAGCCTACTACACATACATATACACCCACACACGCTTGTCCCATATACACCACACCCCTGTGTATGCACCCACAACCATACCAGTCGCACAGTGATCAAACGATGACAGACATCAACAGTATTGAGGACATGCTGGTCGGAGTCCGGAACCCTACCTCCCGGCCCACCCCAGACATCCCCATCATCCACCACCCCACTCCCACCACCCAGGCACCTCGGAGCCCCAAGGCCCAGACCCAACGCCCCGACCCAGGCCGACCGACCCACCCCACCCAGCGGCGCAACCGCAGCGGCGCAGGTCCCCCCGCACGTGCAGGGCCCCAGCTCTGGGTCAGGGGGCCCCAGGCACCAGGCCCCGGGTCCCGCCACTCGGCCCCACAGGGGAGGCCAGCCACCCCGCTGAGGGCCAGCATCTGCTCCCCCCATGCCCCGGCCCCACACCCCAGAGCCCAGAGGGAGCGCCACCCAAGCCCCCCCCACCACCGCCCGCCAGGGCAAGCACATGCCATCCCAGGTCGGCAGCCCCGGCCCCCCCGCCCAGAAAGTGGCCGGCACGAGCAGTCTCCCCGGGGTCGACCCCCAGCCACCAACCGGCCCTCCGGGAGCTGAGGCCCCCGCCAACCACCCCGACTAGCTAATGGAACTGATCAGTGGGAACCAAAGAGAATTAAATTCCTCCAACTGGTCTTTAGAGGAAGCAGACATTCTCTCCAGACAGATGTGATCAAGTAATAATTTTTTGTACTGAGTAATATGCAGGTCCTTTTTCATTTTCCAATTGATAAGAATGGTTTTCTTGGCGATGCATAGGGCAGTGAGAACTATGTGTGATATGTCTGCCTCTGTATCTAATTCACTGACGTCTCCTAAGATGCACAGTCTGGGGGAAGTTGGGATGCAGCTTTTAAGCCCCGTGGACAATTCTACACATACCTTCTGCCAGAATTCCTTAACAGGCCTACAATCCCATATAGCATGCATATAGTTATCAATTATATTGCCTGTACAGTGGGTGCATATGTTTGATTGTGCTAGGCCCATTTGGAACATCCTTTGTCCTGTATAGTGTGTTATATGAAGGACTTTGTATTGTATAAGTTGTAAGTTGGGGCTTTTACTTATTTTGAAGATATTTGTACATATGTCGGTCCAGAAATGTTGATCTGGATTAATAAATAGATCTCGTTCCCATTTGGCTATCGGAAGGGAGATTGAGTCATCAAATTTTAACAATAATTTATACAGTTTTGATAATAATTTAGGAGTATATAGATTTAAAAATTCAGTTATCCATGCTGATATTTCTAAATTCAGTTGATTGCGGTTGAATCTCTGTTGAATGATGGATTTTAATTGTTGATATTCCAGAAATCTACTGTTGTTTATTCCATATTCTGATACAAGTTCCTGGAATGTGACAAAGTTTCCATCTTTAATAACATGTTCTAAATTTTTTATTCCCCTGTCATGCCATGATGAAAAATGTAGTACTTTCTTGTTCTGACAGATGTCTGGATTGTTCCAAATGGGTGTTCGTTTGCATGGGATGAGTGGGGACCGAGTTAATTTAAGGAATTCCCACCAGGCTGTCAGTGAAGTATTTATATTAAGGCTTTTAAAACAGTCCTGACGCTTAATATTAGAGCTAATGTAAGGTAGGTCTGAGAGTTTTATTTTCCCGCAAAATGCTTGTTCTAGGTCCAACCATGGCCTGTCTATTAAGTCGTATTTGACCCATTTTAAAATGTACTGTAATCTATTGGCTAAGAAATATTGATAAAAATTTGGTAATTCTAAGCCACCATTGCGTTTTGGCTTTTGCAAGGTTTTCATACTTATTCTTGATGGCTTGTTTTTCCATAGAAATTTTGAGATGTTTGAATCTAAGGATTTAAACCAAGCAGCAGAGTTTAACGGTGTTATTACCTCCCCCGCTCCAGTCAGGCAAACCTGCTCAGCGCGCGGCCGCGGACTGACCCTGTAAATACATGAACGAGTTGGACCGCGGCCGCGGACTGGGCCAGCTGATGCGGGCTGACGGTGTGCAGCGGAGATCAGAAAAAAAACAACTTGTCCCAGAAAATCCGGGCCGGACTACGAAAACATACAGCAGTTTAAATTGTAGATAACGTTATTTTAAATGTACTGCTGTCGCCTCTGCAACGTTTAAAGCACCATGTACAAATGACCTTAACCAGGCTTTATCCACTGGCGTGTGCGGTTCAGGGGCGGACTGGGGAGAAAAAGTGGCCCGGAAGTTCCTGACAGACTGGCCCACTAATATATATATATATATATATATATATATATATATATATATATATATATATATATATATATATATATATATATATATATATATATATATATATATATATATATATATATATATATATAATTTATATTTATCTGTATGTGTGTGTATATATATATACTGTATATGAATCTATACATGACACGTAGTGTATATGACGGCGTTTATTGTCATATGGACAATATTAATTCCAGCAATAATATGATTACAAAGCCACATCGTGGCTTTTAAATAGTCCATCATAAGACCACCAAACAAGTTGTTTTACGCAAAGTGCATCCTAAAGAACAACCTACAACTGTAACGTGGGTATTTCTTCCTCTTACCTATTTGTGGTGGTTAGTTTTAATCTAAGAATTTCAATAGCTTTAAAAAAAAAAACAGTGCGCAGTGCTCTGGAACCTTTAAGACCGCCACTTGCGTCCGTGTTGCAGGATCACAGCGCGCCACAAAAGTCTTTAATGTCGCAAAGTGACGACACTGCCACCCTGTGGCGAAAGATGAATCTGCATGATTTGCATTCAGAGTTGAGTATCCGAAGTCGTTCGGACAGTCTGGGGCAACATGAATGGAGTCATATTATTAAAAAAAATCATCTTTAGGATCCTTTACTATTGACCTTTCACCCAATAAAAGAAATATAACGCTATACGATTCGATTTTTAAAAATATTAGATTTTTGTTTTTACTAAACCCAAAACTAACGTGTTTCATCTAAAATGCTGCCCTGACATGTTAATGTGGATCGACTGTTGTAATGCACGCGAAGACCGCACTGAAGATAACTTGGTTTTACTCTCCAGTCGTAAATCGTACTTTGTACATTTTGGCTCTATTGTAGTTAATGAATGAGGGGGCGTTGGTTGAGTGTATTATCTCGTGTCAATTTCTCCTACAATGATAAGAAAGGAATAAACAACATTTATGTTCAACCCACGATGACCCATGAAAACGAACACCACTGCAGAATAAATGATATAAATAAATATTCTAATAAGTATGGAAAATATTTAACTGACCGCAACAATTTGGGGCAGTCATGGCCTGGTGGTAGGGAACTGGTCTTGTGACCGGAGGGTCGTGGGTTCGATTCCGAGACCTGAGGCCATGACTGAGGTGCCCTTGAGCAAGGCACCTAACCCCAACTGCTCCCCGGGCGCCGGGCTAGGTCTGCCCACCGCCCTGGGCACGTGTGCACCACAGCCCCCTAGTAATCACTAGTGCGTGTGTGTGTGTTCTAACTGCACAGATGGGTTAAAAGCGGAGGACAAATTTCGATTGCGGTGTAAAAATCACAATTAACAAAATATGGCACATTTACACAATAAACCAATAAACACTAGGGTTAAGTCCAATGCTGGGTGTTAGGCTAATAAAACAGCTGAGATATTGCGATGTAGCTATAGTACAGTAGAGAATAGAAACAGCGGTAGGTGTGCCTTCGTTGTTTCACAATACAGGGCTGAGAAGTGATTGGTGGGCGGGGCCAACCCTGTATTGTCCCCGCGCGCTGGACAGCGTGCACGAGCGGTCAGTGGAGAACACCTCGCACGAGACTGACAGGTCAGTGACAGCCTTTTGGGAAAACTGCAGAGATGGCCGCTGAAATAGATGCCATGAGGTTCTCGTTTTTTAAGAAGCACCGACTACTAAAACTGTAGTGAGACAGTTCTGAGGCGTTGCCGATAAGTTTGCATGTTTTCATTTCAGATGTTGCTTCGCAAGCCGATGACCTAATGTCACAAATAAGCTTTTTATTAACTTGAATGTGCTCGCATCTTCAATATTCATAGTCCAGCTGTAACTTTTGTTTGCCTTTTCATATCCCGATTGGCTGTATCTTACGCTGTGTAGCTGAAGTTATCAGGAACTAGGGCAAAGTTGATCTTTGTAGCCGATGACCCCCTGAGTCTTGTCGGGATGGTTTTGAAACGACGGATGACCGCGCGCCCCAACTCCTCCTCGCGCTTCACGCCCACTGCGCATTCACACGCAAGCTTTCTGCCTTTCTGTGACAATTCAGTTTAAGTTCACTTTTATTTCGCTTTTAGCAGTGTACATTGTCTCAGAGCAACTTTATATCAACCATGTTTATAGGTCCCTAATGAACAAACCTTGGGAATACAGAAAGAAAAAGGAACCGCAATAAAATAAATAACCAGAGACGTGTAATTGTCTACTGCGCTTCCTGTTGATAGTTCAGTCTCGTGGAGCTGGACGTTTCCGAGCCCAGAACACCAAACCGGTTTTAGTGCACGGCTCATCTTTCTTGGCCCAGAATCTGATATGACTAAGCGCGAGACTTTGTTCGGTGAGGTGACATCAGCTCAGCCCACGCTGCGCGTGAACCACTCCACTGGAGTTTTTAAGATTTCGCGAGACGTGTATAACAGAGAAAATATGTAGCAATATGTGGGTTGTGAACTGAGAGAGACCTTCTGGACGGTCTGCCCCTGTAGCCCTTTCAACATTAGGGTTACAAAAACAAGAATAAACAGTAGAAAGGAAAGTGCTTTGGGTTATTTCTCTCTTGAATGCACTTCTGTCCCATCTGTAAAATGAGGATATTGGAGGACAACCCATATAATTTAAGTGCACTTCAGATTGAGGTTTCACATGCCCACACACACTGAACATTTTCAACTATATGTTACAGTAAGTTCACTGTGCCAGATGTTACCACAGAACTTCACTGTCTGTTGTGTGCTACACAGACTCACAACTTTTTGGGGGGAATTCTGGAAACAAGGGGTTCGGAGATCAGCGCATGTCTCGTCAGGGGGGACATGCAGCATGGTGTTGTAGTATCTTAGATGTACATATTCTGTAATCATTTAACAGATTGTTTGAATTTGTATATTACATTTAAATAAAATGCTGGTATCTGATTTTTTTAATTTATGCCATGATCTTTAAGTAGTTTCTCCTTATTTTTGCCTGAACCTAATTTTCTGATGACTCTTACCAGAACACATCATTCATAATGGCCCAGGAAGCAAACCCCAGTGAAATGGACACACGCACCTCTCAGGAGCCGCAGGTGGGTCTGATCAGCACCGAGCACCTGGCAGCCAGTCAGGATCACGGGTGTCTCAGGATGACCAGTGGAGGAGAGTAGCTGTAAACACCTGATCTGACCTTCTGCCTCCAATAACCACTCCTATTCCAGAGCAAACACGCTCCCCATGGTGTCCCCATGGTGTCCCAGTGTATAACTGTGAAAATGGCTCTTCTGCTAATCCTTCATGTTTCATAGCTGTGCATCATTCTCTAATTCTAATATCCCTGTTTATGAAATCCATACAGCATCTCTAACGTGTATAATTTGTTCCTAAGACCTATTTGGGCACTAATCAAGAGTTATGTTAAATAGTAACTAATTCACTTCAAAGTGATGTCACACACTAACACACTTCTGAACGGGCTGTGTTCTTCCTGCTTCTGTTTGCGTGTTTTCAGAGTGTGGTTTCGCGTGTGAGTAACCTGCCTCTGGTGAGCTCTGCGTGCGATGTGGTGTCCAGTGCCTACAGCAGCACCAAGGACAGCATGCCCCTCCTCCGAGGGGTGATGGGTGTGGCGGAGGCAGGGGTCCGCACCCTGGGGACGGCCGCCAGCACAGGGACCAAACCCATACTGGACAAACTAGAGCCTCAGAGTAAGATCCCCGTATGACCTGGAGCGGTAGCGGATGACCCAGACCGGCAGCGGTGCTGCTGTATCTGTGGAGGAGGAGAGGTTTTTAAGTACATATCAGCAGTTATTGTAAGAAGGGATGGGGGGGTATGGGTGGGCACAAATGGTGTCTTCTCTTTTAAAGTGAAATGGTGGCGGTGCACATCTCCTGTCACACGATGGAGCTCACGGGGAGATGAATGGGAGATGAATGTTATTTCCCACAATCACAGACATCTGGAGCCATTACTGTCTCACCGTAGAATTTAATGGGCCAGTTCTTACGTGTTTTTTTGTGTTTATTTGTATATTTTGCAGTTTCCATGGTGAATGAATATGCCATAAAAGGTCTGGACAAGGTGGAGGAAAAACTTCCAATCTTACACCAACCAGCAGACAAGGTAAACTGGCCCTATTAGCATAATGTTAAAGATTTCTGTAAATACTTGCCAATGAAAACATAATACCTGCAAATGTATAAACATCAAATACATGCAAATGAATCAATAACTATATCAAATACATTCAGATGAATAACCTAGAGTATCAAGTACCTGCAGATGAATAAATACTAACACAACAGCCCTTCATGCACCAGATGAATAAATACTAACACAACAGCCCTTCATGCACCAGATGAATAAATAAAACTAACACAACAGCCCTTCATGCAACAGTATTTATCATCATTTAGGCATGCTCTGTTTATTCAGTGATATTCAGCCATATCAGTATAGACTCAGCTGTTTTAGATTTGCATAAACCACATAAAACTTGTTATTCTATAAACATAATTTATCCCAGACGTTTGGAATATGCAGGGGAAATGAAGTCAAAATAATAAGCTTACAAACAAGATGATAGATCCAGTTTCCCCAGCAGGGCTGGAGACAGGACCTAGAAACCGGAAAACCGGCAATCTCCAACTATGAGCAAACTGAATGTAAAACTATTAAACTGCACT
Organism: Brachyhypopomus gauderio; assembly: GCF_052324685.1. NCBI lineage: Eukaryota > Metazoa > Chordata > Actinopteri > Gymnotiformes > Hypopomidae > Brachyhypopomus > Brachyhypopomus gauderio. The sequence continues at coordinate 35,609,549 of NC_135214.1, forward strand.
ATCCAGACTACATCAGACAATCCAGATTACACTGGGCTAACCAGACTACACTGTGCTAACTTACACAAGGTTTACATGTCCGTTTTAGCAATCCAGCCTCTACCTGCTGTGGCTACTCGGTACTGGCTTTTACTAAATCATGTTTGAGAGAGTTTTATGTCATAGGCTACAATGAGAAGTAAAAGGCTAGGAGACTCAGAGTGGAGGGGAGGGGGGGGGGGGGGGGCGAGTGTAAATTATTAGCTGTGAAGACAGTCAAATGCGTGTTTTCCACTACGCCGGTTTTTAAAGTATTAGCTGCTCGCTAGGCTTGTAAACTAACCGCGCACCACGAAAATGTAGCAGTGTGTCGCCCCGTGTGTCGCCCGTTTGCATGAAACCAGGCAAAGAGCCGCATGCGGCTCGCGAGCCGTGAGTTGGCCACCCCTGGACTGGAGGATATCCAGTCTGTTACAAGTGATTGATTGGCAAGGTTCTCCACCAATCACATACTCCTTGTTAACTGGAGATAAAGAGTGAGCAAGGGAACAGTAAGAAGGAGAAACAAGACTGCTGGTCTGTTACGTAACACAGAAAAAACCTTCACAGGAAACAAGCAGTACTGTTACTATGGAGTATTACTGTGTTACTGTAGAACATTACTGTGTTACTGTGGAACGTTACTGTGGTACTATAGAACATTACTGTGTTACTGTGGAACATTACTGTGTTATTTCTCCCTGCAGCTGGTGTCTGAGACGGTGGAGAAGATGTACCACTCTGTGACGGGCGTGAAGGATGCTGTTCTAGGGGCAGTTATGGGTGGGGTGGAAATGACCCGTTCAGCCGTTAGCGGGGGCATTAACACAGTCATGGGGACAAAGGTGGGGCAGACGGTGAGCAGTGGAGCGGACCTGGCTCTGAGCCGCTCCGAGGACTGGCTGGATCTGAACCTTCCCCTTACAGAGAAAGAACTCAGTGAGTACTGAGGTTGGCTTCAGTAAATCATAGCACCAGAGTTCATCTGGCCTTTATACTGAACAGCATGACTTGCTAATGAATATTGAAGCATTGGTTTATGCTTGCCTACTCCAATTCATCCATTCATTAATCACGCCATTTCATTCATGGATAGTCTTGAGGGAAGCTTTGTTAAATATGTCCTCCTCTACAGCCGCCCTGGCAGAGCCTCTGCCAGACGAGGAGGGCGGGCCTACCCTGAGCTCCGCCCCCAGCTACTTCGTACGCCTGGGTAAGCTCTCGAGTCGAGTCCGTGAGCGAGCGCTAGAGCAGTCCCTGGTCAAGGCCCGCAGTGCCCGGGACGCTACACACAATGCTGTCTCCCAGATCACCAGCACACTGGACCTTCTAGAGACTGCCCGCGCCGCCCTTGCCACTGCCAACCAGCTAGGGGGCGCTCCGGAGCAGCTGGTGAAGCGGTGGAAGGAGTGGAAGGAAGGGCAGCCTAGTGACGGTGAGGGGCAGGGGGACGAGGACATGGAGGTGGATGGGGCAAAAGATCAGGGGCAGGTAGGACCGAGACTTAAACCTACTGATACTTAAACATTTTATATACAGTATATAAAACAATTCAATAATGCCTGATTCAAATCATATAATAAAACCCATAATAAACCATTTTTGTTTGCCTGTAGCAGCTGGAGGTGCGTACTCTCTCCATGGTGCGTGGGCTGACTGAGCAGCTCCGGGCGGCAGCAGCAGGTGTCGTGTCCAGCGCGCAGGGTCTTCCTGGAGCCGTGCAGGAACAGCTGCAGAGCGCCAGGCGCACGGCCGAGGAGCTCCACGCCTCACTGGGCAGCACCAGCACCCTCACGCCCCTGCTCCTCCAGCAGAGCCGACAGCAGATCACACAGGTGAGAGAAGCTAGGGGCCTCCGGGCCTGTTCACGCCGGGCTGGAGGTGTCCTGCAGCTCAGGGCATAGCGGGTCTTCTCAACTTCACTTCAGGGTCCTCCTGCCTTCTACAGTTTCAGGTCCATCCTCCTCTAGCACACCTGATCAGCTAATGACCAGGTCCGTCATTAGGTGATGAGTTGGATCAGGTGTGTTTTGTACCATGAAAGTGTAGCTGCCTGGGCCCCAGGACTGGAGATAAAAACCATGTTAGTTTGAACTAAATATAGGCCATTTTAGCAGTTTTAAAAAGGTTTAAAATTGAGTTTAACAGCTATTTCCTAGTCAAATAGCTAAATGAAATTAATTTGGCTTCTATGAGTAATAGGTTTTTGAGAAATTATGAAACACTTTGTAATACACTTACTGTTTGTGTCTAAACGCTGATGAAACAAGCAGGGTGTGTTGTGTATGACCCTCCTGTAGGTGAGACAGTCTTTGGATGGAGTCATGGAGTATCTGCTGAACAACACACCGCTGAACTGGTTAGTGGGGCCCTTCTCTCCACAGCGGACAGAGAAAGTGCCAACCACAGAGTGAAGCCACACCCAGACCCAGCAGACATGGTCTTCTCCTTCATGAAAGAACAAAGGTTTTAATTGTGTTATGATTTGTATTTAAATTCTTTCACACTGTTATAACAAATGCAACATTTTAACTAATGCCATGCCAGCAGATATATCGTCAGTGGAACACTGGGTGCCTTTTTATCTGTGTTTTTCAGCATTTGCTGTAATGTAATGTAAACTATTGAAACTGTTTCAATACTAAAACAACTCACTCTGTCCAACACCAGCTGTTATATTGTTTCAGCATTTTGAATAACATGTTTCATAGCCAGTGTCAATTAAACTATACCTTTAATTACATTGTAACATACCGAGAAACATGAAAAAAGTTACACAATGGAAATTGATTCACTGAGCTTAGAGTACAGCATTTCAAACTATTGAATGACATAGATAAGTGTATTAATACTGTAACCAATGTAAGACAGTGCAATATAAAGGGTTCCCAGATTTTAGGTTATTTTGCAATTGTATTTTGGTAATGCACGTTTGGTAACTGTAATTTACTATTTTGCTACACTATGCTCTAAAATCTACCCTATAAAGTCTCATAATAAATCATTACAATTACAAAGGTTGTCTTTCATTTTTGAGTTGATTTCCAAAAGTAAGAGAACCATAACTGTTAAGATCCTATTAAAACACGTGTCATAAATAAATCCCATTATGTCCAAAAACCTAACGCCAGTTACGTGTATTTAAACACCACTGCCATTGAACCAGTTCATTAAACCATTCACTTACAATATCACATACATAACGAATGGTGTTTCTCATGAAAATTGACTAAGCTCATGAAAACTAAAATAATTTCCAAGCACCTGAATTTAGGGTTTGTCTAAAAATAGAAGTGAAACAAAAGTTGTGTTTCTTGTGGTCGGTCACACTGTAGCTGCGTGTCTCACGTCACGGTCGTTTCGCGTGACTGCTGCTGCGGAGGAGGAGGCCGCGTCGGGCGACACCGACCGTCTGTATTTCTCGAGATTGAGGTCGTGAATTCCCCTTTCCCCTCCCCCCGATCGCATTGAAGTACAGGTAACTACGTTCTCTGATGGAAGATTTGCTAAAATGTCTGTGTACGGCACTTAAATCGCGTAGTTATCGGGTTTGTTTGCGTGCCATCACGCAAGCCAGCTGGCCAGTTCTCTCTCGGCTGGTACCGCTAGCTCAGTTAGCCGCTTAGCTAGTTAGCCGACAAACGTCCTCGAGCGCACTGGTCGCTAATGCTAGCTACATGCTAGCTATTTAGTCACAGGATTTATATGTGATCATTCGGGCTAAAGCATTGCCGATAGCCAGCTATATTTGTAGGGATTATTTTTACATTCGAGTTGTCAGATTTAATCGTGACCGTTGTGGCGTCGCCTGTTCTGGTGAGCTGGATAGAATTAGATTTTAGATACTCGGGTCAAAGACGAAAAAAGGTTGTTTTTGAAATCGCAGCTGGCGGTTGGTACTCCGCCTCAGCCCGACACGACGGCGCGAGCCAGTCAGCGGCGCGAGCGACAACACGCTAGCAAAACAAGCTAACTAGCCGTTAGCTGCTGTTTCATTGACCTTCTAAAGTAAACGGTGACGGCCGTAGCGGGGATAAAGTAAGTCGAGTTTAAATTTAGGAGTCTTAATAGCTTCATTTATTAATCATTCCTTGTCAAATTGAGCGATTTAACATACGTGTGAGGGTGTTACGGGTGTTTTAGCCAACCTTGGCTACATTTGCGGTGGGACAGCGAGTGGTGATAAAACACCAAATATAACAACAGCTTGCCGTTTTCTCGCTGGTGTGGCGATCAGTCCGGCTCTACTACCGCTAACCCGGCTCGCTCTGTCCGCCTGTTTTACTTTCTTCGAGGTTCATTATCCAAAACGACGGTGGATAATGTTGTTTTTGTTCTTTCTTCATTTCTACACCTGAACGTATTGTACTGGACGTTGTTTTTGTTTACGTCTGTCGGTTTTTTTTTCAAGCAAATCGTCCCTGCTCAGTAATTTATGGTATGTGGTGTTTTGTTGATGTAATTGATATCGTTTTGTGGTGTCGGCGATACCAAAAACTTAGTTATTGACGCCTTTTGTGTAAGAAGTATTTTTATTTCTTAGCATCACCTGTCTGTTCAACCTTGATGATAAATAATTGATAACAATGTCCAGACGTTAGTGTCAACGCAAAATAAGCACAAGAGAAAAGGAAATGTGATTTCTAAATCGTAATTATGTGTAGTCCTTAACAGGAAAACACTGAAAGTGATCCGCTGGTTTGATGTGTGAAATAACAGCTCATCTCCTCATGCAGGCTCCTGCATGTTTGTGTATCCTGGCTCTGTCCACTCAAGCTTCTCATTCAATCCTTTTAAAAATAGTCAGAGTTTCTTAGTGATACACATGTCAGCTTTTATGTTGTATTAATAATTTTGCCAGTTAATGTTAACATTTAGTAATGTCATATTTTTATACATTCACAACCACATTGAGTGATCGAAATAGCTTATAGTTATAAACTGAACTGTCACAACTAGAATTTTCAAGGTCTTGCACCATACAATTTACTTTGTGGCTCAACTTTGGTCAGTTGAAACATTTGGCAGTGTGTTGTTTCTGAATAATAACATTTGTAATTATGTTCTGATAGGCTTCTGACAGATGAGATGATTTTAATGGGCCAGTAAAATGAATGTAGTGTCACGTTATTGATGTCTTTGGTCTGGCTTTCATTCTATTTGAAATTAATCTGCTTTTTAAAATGCTTTCAGAAATACCCTCTCCCACCCCCTTCACCCCACCCTCTCAACAGCATGGCTCAGGAGACCAATCAGACACAGGTGCCAATGCTTTGCACTATGGGATGTGGTTTCTATGGTAACCCCCGCACCAATGGCATGTGCTCGGTCTGCTATAAGGAACACCTGCAAAGGCAGCAGGGAAGTGGGCGGAGCAGCCCCCCAGGTGAGAAAGGTAGGTTAAGGAAAAGGGGCTTCGGTGTGGAGGCGGGGCTTTTCAGGGAGAGAATGTCTGATGGTATTTGACAGCTATGTCATTACGTTCCTTAAAACTGAATGACAAGTTATCTAGTGATCTAGGGGCAATCATGGCCTGGTGGTTAGGGAACTGGTCTTGTGACCCGAGGGTCATGGGTTCGATCCCCAGACCTGAGGCCATGACTGAGGTGCCCCTGAGCAAGGCCCTTAACCCTCAATTGCTCACTTGTATAAAAATTAGATAAAAATGTAAGTCGCTCTGGATAAGGACGTCTGCCAAATGCCATAAATGTAAATGTAGTGATATGTGCAAGCAGTTCAGTTGTCTACTCAGAAAGGTATTCCTAGCTTGCCCACATAACCCTCACAGCTTGCTGGAAGCATACATTAGTAATATTTTCCAAATCATTTCCTAAATACATTAACATCACAGGGCTATTATGTTGTTTTTATAACTTTATAAAACTATGTATAATCTATAAATATATCTATAGTTTTGTACATAGATAGTAAATAGTATAAATATTTATTAATATAATGGTTATATTGTTTAAATGTTTGATTTAAAATGGCATCATAAAAGTAACATTTTGGCCAAGCAGATTAAGTGTTGGATTGGAGTGTGAAAACAGACACTAAAGTGTCATTACTGAACACACGAAGGGTCATTACTGAACATTTGGTGTCATTTTTGAAGCTTCACTCTCGTCACCTGAATAGTTTTGCCTGCATTTACCCAGCTGCCACGTCTCCTGCGGGGTCCCCGGGAGCAGCAGCGGTAACCGTGGAGACAACCCCTGCTCCCATCCCGGAAGTGGTCACCCCATCGGAAGAGCGTGTCTCCAGGTATGTCCACCTAGGGAGGGTTTTTACATTGCCCTTTTAGAACCTCTGTGGCGTTCAAATTGGCTAACAAGCTGAAAAATCTATATTTTGTACACTGTACAAGTGTACCCTAACCATAACAACACTAAGGCTGTAGTGCAGTCCACTCCTCTGGGTCTTCATGAAGGGCATCAGATGTAAGTGGGATGGTACAGTTGTGGAAAACACCACAACATCCAGAGGATGTTCTCCTCCAGCACGGAGAACCACGTCTAGAACAACAGGAGCTCGGTGGGATCTCGTAGTAGTTTTGTTCAGGGGTTTAGTCTTTCAGTAATTTCACATGAGGCCACATTGTTTGTGTTGTGTGGACTGGTATTTAGTAAGAGCGAGCTGTGATTTCAGCAGTTCCCCAGCCCAGCAGATGTGAGAGTGTTTGTAGTGTGTGGAGTCTTCATTAGGGAAACTGTGTTTATAGCTCTCCCAGTCCAGTAACCCAACAGATGACTGCAATGAGCATCTCCCAGGACTCTGCAGCCACTGACTCAGACAGAGCTGATGGTGAGGAGGAAGAGGAGGATGAAGGCTCGTCTAAGAACACAGGTCAGCATTATTCTGTACTCACTCCACCCACTATCTCTTCCTGTACTCCCTCCCTCACTCTCTCTCTTTCGCCCACCCACCCCCTCACTTAGATAAATGCACCATCTTTTAATTCTTTCTCTGGACATGCATATATTTGGGAAGCATATAGACTTTTGTTTTGCATTTTCCTTCTCTGTGTGGTGAGCCGTGAGGTCATCGGTTTGAACTGCCCAATCACCCAGCTACACGTAGACCAATCAGAATCTGTTGATCATGATCATGATATTCTGTGTGAGCGAATAGGTGGGATTCTGTCCCTTATTGCAGATGTGGTAGTGGAGGCACTCAGTGCAGTGGACAGACCTGCGTTACAGCAGTCAGGGGGGGAATCAGACCAGCGTGGAATCAGACTCTGTCTATGGCTTTCATCACAGGATCAGCGGGGGAGTCTGCGCAGGCGTCCTCGGACGGAGATCAGACTCCCGACAAGAGCAAGAAGAAGAACCGATGCTTTACCTGCAGGAAAAAAGTCGGCCTCACGGGTACGGGGGTGGGGTCTGCACCGCTGGGGCGGGGTCTGCCTCACGGGGGTGGGGTCTGCACCGCTGGGGCGGGGTCTGCCTCACTGGGGGTGGGGTCTGCACCGCTGGGGCGGGGTCTGCCTCACGGGGGTGGGGTCTGCACCGCTGGGGCGGGGTCTGCCTCACTGGGGTGGGGTCTGCACCATGGGGCCCCAGATCTTATTTATAAAGCAATTTTTTAAAGTTTCAGTGCAGTACTGAATTAAAATATTAGATATATCTGCAGTCTTTAGGCATTCTGTAAACGCTCTGTACATCAGATTTTGTTATGCATTAAACATGCAGATCTTCAGTAAGATCTTCATCTTTTTCATATTCTATAAAGATATTCAGCTGTATCAGTACATATTAACACACAGCTGTAGGTTGGGGCTTGTTGTACACAGTCCTTCCATTGTAGGCAGCAAATGTCAAGCTAGTTTTTAACAGCCATATTTGTATTCTTGTCTGCAAATCCTGCCTGTAGTCTGTGACCTCAGACGTTACATGAGGCTGTTACGCTGGACGTCTTTCCTGTGGCTGCAGCTCCTTAATGTGGCCGCTGCTTCCGGGCCTTTATATAAAAGTGGTGACTCCTCTGTGGGGTTCAGACTGAGTGAATCTATGAGCCCTGGTAGAGAAGACCTCTGTTTTGGCTCTGACCCCATAATTGGTGCAGAGCTGTGAGATTCAAGACCTTTGAGTGGATCTGATTCAGATTCTTTAGGACACCGTAGATTCTTCAGGACACTGTAGAATTCATCCTGCTGCTGTGATTGGCCGTCACACTGGAAACGTGCCAGTCCCATAGTTCCCAGGGGTACATGTGGTACCTCTGCCTGCCTCCCCAGTACTGTTGTGCAGGTTCATCTTCAGTACACCTATCTTCATCTTACTGGACGTTGTTTGTTCTTTATTAGACTCTGACACATCTGTACCTACATATGGAAGGATGTTGCGGACGTGTTTGTACACATTTCTTTGTCAGCGAAAGGTGGTTTAGGTTTGTTTTTCTCTGGCTGGGTGGAGTGAATCACTGGTGCTGCTTGGTCTGCAGAAACCTGTCTGAAGATATAAAATACTACTGGTGCTAGAGACCAGCTTTGACAGACCAGCTTTGACAGACCAGCTTTGTTAACTTGCTTCAGCTCAGCAGTGTGTTCTTATTTTTAATCTCTGAACACACACACACATGAATGGCTTATTGAAAGTGCCCATGGACCTGTTGAGTGGATTGACTGTGTGGTATTGCACAATGGTGAGAGGGAGTCTCCACAGCGAGTACAGGAAGCAGCACACGGAGTCCTGGGAACAGGGCAGTGAGCCCCAAGTTTGAGGAAGAGGGCAGAATTCAGTTAGTTTACCCCTGTGTGCCCCTCATTTAGTGTAGAGCGATCACTCTCTGAGCTGTACAGTGGTGGATTTACAGAGGGGATTCCCAGTTCTGGAATCTCAGTTGGGTCTCATAGTGCTGACAGAGACTGTGGGGGAAAAAAGGGGGGGGGGGGGGGGGGGTTCTCCTATCTCCTCCCTCTGTGTAAGATTCCCTGCTGCTGGGGGGCGGAGTATACTTCAGCCCCCCCACACACACAGACACACACTAGTGTGCATTCCCAGAAATGCAGGACACAAGACTAGATTTTACAGTCATTCCCGTTAGGTTGTATTTTATAGGAAGTGTCTATTTGGCATTTACAGTAAACGCATTCAGGAAAAGAACTGATACTATTACATATGTTGTACAATAATCACCTTTGCATTCGAGAGAATTTGGAGATTGTGTGTGTGTTTGGTCCATTTCTGCTCATTTCAGTTTTGGATATTGTGTCAGAAACTCCAACACTTATTTTCCCTTGAATTTTGCCATTTGTTACTGTCAACTCTAGTTTTTCTACATGGCCTCCATGCCATATTTGATCATCACCCTGACGTGACCTCACGTACGGGACCCACCCCACATCCTGTCATCCCGAGTGCTGCTTCAATGAAGGTTCCCATCTTCTCTCTCCCTTGTCTGCAGGGTTCGACTGTCGCTGTGGCAACCTGTTCTGCGCGATCCACCGCTATTCGGACAAACACGACTGTCCCTACGACTACAGAGGGGCAGCTGCAGCCCGTATTCGCAAGGAGAACCCCATCGTGGTGGCTGAGAAGATCCAGAAGTTGTGAGGACTGAGGAGTCTGAGAGAAATTACAAAAGAAAGAAGAAAAAGCAAATTTGTTTGATCTACAAGTTCTTTTTCCCCGGGACGATGGAGCCCCAGGATGGTCCTGTTTGAATACGGCTCCGTGTTGGCAGGGTCAGGTGGGCCTACTCCCTAACCTGGCCTCTCCCTGATTCTCCTGTAGTGAGAGAGAGTGAGTGTGCGTGAGTATGGTGGTGTTGGCTGAGAGTCAGGGAGAGCACTCGAGTCAGGTGGGCATGTCTGTGTGATTGGGGGGGGGGGGGGGGGGGGTCATGTTAGGTCTTAGCCTTGCGTTGTTTTACTCTTCATGGGAATTTTGTTTGTTTTGATATGATCTACAAATGTTAGGAACAGATTAGGCCCTTGGGGTTGAGGGGTGGGGGTGGGGGGTCCTGGCTTTTTTTTTTTGGTTGTTTTTTCTCTCATTTTTATTGGAGGCGGAAGAGGGGATCATCAGTTCCCATTGTACCGGTCTTTGATATAGACTTGTTGACTTATACTAGCGTGTGAGTGCGTGAGCCGTTCTAGAGCAGGGGCGGTGTCAGAGGTGGAGGGGGCGGAGCCAAGAGTGGGCGTCCTCCTAACCTTTTCATTCTCTTTTAATGAGTGTATGGCATCAGAGGATCTATATTAATATATTGTAATTAGCTTGAATTGTGTGATTGCATTCTATTTATTTTATTTTATTAATTCTGTTTATTTCCCTTTGTTGGGTTTGTTACTGGAGGATTGGAAGCATGTGTCCACAAAAAGGCAGAGAAATAGCTTTCTTAATCTCAACTATAGTTTCTGTCTGATTATGTATCCATTTTTTAAAAAAGAATATATGTATTATGGGTTTGAGTCCTGTTAGTACCTTCTAGTAGGCAGTGACTAGGCAGACATAAATAATACATCTTTCACTGTGGAATCAGAAGCACAAAGTAATAATCTCATTATCTGAGCACAAATGCAGGAGAAGAGTGGCCATCTGATCTGTGACATCATCAGTGACCTCTTCGGGTCTGTGGGTGACTGTGATGTACATTTAGCGTCCTGTGGAACATGCGCACTCCAGTCGGGTTTCTCCTGAGCCACGCCTTCACGTGAGTCAGGGCGCTCTGACAGATGTTCCTAACCACCAGCAGACCAGTGAATGATGACGGAACATTTTCACAGTTCTTTCCTATGGCGATAAATTGCCGCTTTTCCACAGCGTTGGCTGAGGCGAATATCCCGTGCTTTGATGATGTCATTCAGGATGATGTACCTGCTTCCAGGAAGCTCTGGCTTTGCTTGGCCTTGCAGTTATTAGCACAGTGGCTACGTTCCCGCCCACTGCGTCGCTAGGACAACGCCGAACTGAGCTGGTATGGACGTTTTAACATTAATGCATTAACGCGGCGCATGATCTAATGGAGCCTGAGGATCTGTTCAGATTAACGTTAAGCCTCGTGTGTGTGTGTGTGTGCGCGTGTGTGTTTTTCTTTTTCTCTCAGATGTATATACCACGTGGCTACTGTTCATATAGTTATGATCTAACGTAGAACGTGACCGGTAGTAAGCAGAAGAGGGAGCGATAATGTATAAAAATATGTATGTTTTCATATGTATCCAGTGATTATCTGCTATTTGTATAGAAGGAAGTAAATGAAGGCATGTGTGTTGGGGCACAGTGGGGGGGAGGGGGGAGAATGTCCCCGTTTTGTGTGTGAGAAAAGGCTGATGGAGCTAAGGGGGTGTGTGTGTGTGTGTGTGTGTGTGGGTGGGAGGGAGGGAGGGGATCAATAGTATTTGTTTGATTTGGTTTCATACAGTTTGTTGCAGAGTTTCCTCGGGTCTGCCCAGTGTTCAGACCAGTATAGCCAGTATAAACCAGTGAAGCTAAACCAACACAGTGTAAAACCAAGAGACGTCTGAAATGGGAAGACGTGTCTGATGCTTTGCGCTTTTCCTGAATGGAACAACACTTCCTCCTCCACTTCCCCCTTTCACTGTAGATCTATGAACAATAAGCAGTGTGTGAATTATGGTCACGCCGCTGCTGACACTTCGGACCGTACGGCCTTGCTTGTGTTAAAGGTCTCCACGCCCTTTCTTCACACACTCTGTACTGTGTGATCTTGGGTGCAGAGGTGTGATGTGTTCAGACTGGCACTCATCACAGAGGTGTAATGTTCATGTATGCTCAGTTCTCACCAGCTTACGTGCTCTTCTGAGATGAAACCTGGTCTGGCCTGGAGTCTCATTGTGTGTGTTAAAATGATACTTTACAGCAATCTGAACACTGGCCTGTCAGAAAGAAGGAATGAGAAATGGCCTGAGATTTTCTCCAGTATTGCCAGCTAATGGCTGGTCATGATGTGTACGGGCAAACAAAATCATCTGTGTTTACGCCGACCCACAACCCCTCTGTCTTTCCTCCTGAGAATGTGAGGACCCAAGTCTTGAAAGTTGAAACCTCCCGATGAACTTGCTTCTGGAGCAGATGGCGTGTTGGGAAGGGGTGTGTGACCGCTGAGGTCCAGCTGCTTCTGGGTCCTCTCTGCTTAAAGCATGTCCTGTCTTTTGCTTCATCACCACCTTTACACCAGTCCCCAGAGACAACGCCAGATATCTTCTTTTTTTCTTTTTTAATTATTATTTTCAAATTTAGGATTGTATGATGTGTAAAAGTATAAAAATAAAATCACAAAGTTTATTTTAAAATTACCTCCTGTCCTGGATTTAATTCATTTTCATTCAAGTGTGAGACCTTGATGTGAAGGTGTTGCTGTTATAATGTTTAACCTGTGAGGAGAATCTGAACATGCCTGCTTACCCAACTAGACACAACTACCTTTAAATGGTCTTGCAAAAGTTCACAGTTGTATTGAACTAATAATCAGTATATGTGTATGCAGCACATTTTGTTAGTAATCTGTTGTAAATGATGAATGCAGAATGTTAACCTTTAGCAACACAGATGGTCTTAACTACAGTACAACAGATAGCCTGGCGTGTTCTGTAAGGAAGGACTAGACAAATACGTCTGCAGTTTCATATTCAGTGTAAATACATGTATATATCACCCTGTACTCGTCAATGAAAGATGAAGTATTTCCATGTAATTACTAACCCTCCTGTTTTGGTAAGGTTGTTGGTATCTCTCTAAACTAAATGCATCTTGTGTCTACAGTGTCCTTCAGAATCATTAAAGATTGTTTGTCATTTGGATGCGAGTACGGTCACAGCCAACATGAGGATCTGAGTGTAAACCAGCATACTTAGACATTTAATACAAGTGGGTCTTGTCTCAAATACATTAAAATGACCTTGAACAAAGTTTCAGGGAAGTTACTACTTGGAATCTCTGGAAAAGTCCTGCTAAGCAGCTCTGTTTAGCCAGGCTGCTGAATATGTTTGTTTAGTACTCGGTAGCTCCATCTGACTCTGCTCAGTAGCTTCTAAATAAAGAAGGGTATTTGTATTACGGTGAGACAGATAGGGCCTTTTCTGTGAGTGTGCATTAAAGTGTGTGTGTGTGTATGTGTGTATTTCCTGACATTGTCACTCACTGTCCTGTTCATGGTGCCAAACGAAGACATGCTACTCATGTCTGGCGTTAAATGTGTAACTATAGCAGTTGCAGTCGGATCTGAATATTAGAGAGTCTGTTAAATATGGGACACTTTGAATTTAGTTGGAGAACTTGGAAGGAATGCATCATTAATTTCCTAAAGGTGTGCATCATGTGTACCATGGTTTTCTGCTAGGACGTGTGTGTACTGTGGTGTTGTGCTAGGACATGCGCATACCGTGGTGTTGTGCTAGGACGTGTATGCACCGTGGTGTTGTGCTAGGATGTGTGAGTACCGTGGTGTGTTAGAACGTGTATGTACCGTGGTATTGGTGTGCTAGGACGTGTGCGTACCGTGGTGGTGTTGTACTAGGACGTGTGCGTACCGTACTGGTGGTGTTGTGCTAGGGCGTGTGCGTACCGTGGTGGTGTTGTGCTAGGGCGTGTGCGTACCGTGGTGGTGTTGTGCTAGGACTTGTGCGTACCGTGCTGGTGGTGTGCTAGGACGCGTGCGTACTGTGGTGGTGTTGTGCTAGGGCGTGTGCGTACCGTGGTGGTGTTGTGCTAGGACGTGTGCGTACCGTGGTGGTGTTGTGCTAGGACGTGTGCGTACCGTGGTGGTGGTGTGCTAGGGCGTGTGCGTACCGTGGTGGTGTTGTGCTAGGACGTGTGCGTACCGTGGTGGTGGTGTGCTAGGGCGTGTGCGTACCGTGGTGGTGGTGTGCTAGGGCGTGTGCGTACTGTTGTGGTGTTGGGCTAGGACGTGTGCGTATTGTGTTGTGCTAGGACGTGTGTGTAACGGGGTTGTGTGCTAGGACGTGTGAGTACCGTGGTGTTGTGTTAGAACGTGTATGTATCCTGGTAGTGGTGTGCTAGGACGTGTGCGTACCGTGCTGGTGGTGTGCTAGGACGTGTGCGTACCGTGGTGGTGTTGTGCTAGGACTTGTGCGTATCGTGGTGTTGGGCTAGGACGTGTGTGTACTGTGGTGTTGGGCTAGGACGTGTGTACAGTGGTGGTGTTATGCTAGGACGTGTGCGTACCGTTGTGGTGTTGTGCTAGGACGTGTGCGTACCGTTGTGGTGTTGTGCTAGGACGTGTGCGTACTGTTGTGGTGTTGGGCTAGGACATGTGCGTATCGTGGTGGTGTTGTGCTAGGATGTGTGCGTACCGTGGTGGTGTTGTGCTAGGATGTGTGCGTACCATGGTGGTGTTGTGCTAGGACGTGTGTGTAACGGGGTGGTGTTGTGCTAGGACGTGTGCGTACCATTGTGTGCTAGGATGTGTGCTTACCGTTGTGTTGAGCTAGGACATGTGTTTACCATGGTGGTGTTGTGCTAGGAGGTGTGCGTACCGTGTTGGTGTTGTACTAGGACTTGTGTGTACTGTGGTGTTATGCTAGGACATGTGTGCACAGTGGTGGTGTGCTAGGACGTGTGTGGAACGTGGTGTTGTGCTAGGACGTGTGTGTACAGTGGTGTTGTGCTAAGACGCGTCTGTACCGTGGTGGTGTTGTGCTAGGACCTGTGTGTACCGTGGTGGTGTTGTTCTAGGACATGTGTGTACCGTGGTGGTGTTGTGCTAGGACGTGTGTATACTGTGGCGTTGTGCTAGGACGTGTGCGTAACATTGTGTTGTGCTAGGACGTGTGCGTAACGTTGTGTTGTGTTAGGACGTGTGCGTACCGTTGTGGTGGTGTGCTAGGACGTGTGCATAACATTGTGTTGTGCTAGGACGTATGCGTACCGTTGTGGTGGTGTGCTAGGACGTGTGTGTACTGTGGTGTTGTGCTAGGACGTGTGCGTAACGTTGTGTTGTGCTAGGACGTGTGCGTACCATTGTGGTGTTGTGCTAGGACGTGTGCGTACTGTTGTGGTGTTGTTCGTACCGTTGTGGTGTTGTGCTAGGACGTGTGCGCTCCGTGGTGGTGTTGTGCTAGGGCGTGTGTGTACTGTGGTGGTGTTGTGCTAGGATGTGTACGTACCGTTGTGGTGTTGTGCTAGGACGTGTGTGTACTGTGGTGGTGTTGTGCTAGGAGGTGTGCGTACCGTGTTGGTGTTGTACTAGGACTTGTGTGTACTGTGGTGTTATGCTAGGACGTGTGTGTACAGTGGTGGTGTGCTAGGACGTGTGCGGAATGTGGTGTTGTGCTAGGACGTGTGTGTACAGTGGTGGTGTGCTAGGACGTGTGCGGAATGTGGTGTTGTGCTAGGACGTGTGCGGAATGTGGTGTTGTGCTAGGACGCGTGTGTACCGTGGTGGTGTTGTGCTAGGTCCTGTGTGTACCGTGGTGGTGTTGTGCTAGGACGTGTGTACTGTGGTTTTGTGCTAGGACGTGTGTGTACTGTGGCGTTGTGCTAGGACGTGTGCGTAACGTGTTGTGCTAGGACGTGTGCGTAACGTTGTGTTGTGTTAGGACGTGTGCGTACCGTTGTGGTGTTGTGCTAGGACGTGTGTGTACTGTGGTGTTGTGCTAGGACGTGTGCGTAACATTGTGTTGTGCTAGGACGTGTGCGTACCGTTGTGGTGGTGTGCTAGGACGTGTGTGTACTGTGGTGTTGTGCTAGGACGTGTGCGTAACGTGTTGTGCTAGGACGTGTGCGTACCGTTGTGGTGTTGTGCTAGGACGTGTGCGTACCGTTGTGGTGGTGTTCGTACCGTTGTGGTGTTGTGCTAGGACGTGTGCGCTCCGTGGTGGTGTTGTGCTAGGGCGTGTGTGTACTGTGGTGGTGTTGTGCTAGGATGTGTGCGTACCGTTGTGGTGTTGTGCTAGGACGTGTGTGTACCGTTGTGGTGTTGTGCTAGGATGTGTGTGTACCGTTGTGGTGTTGTGCTAGGATGTGTGTGTCCATGTCCTCTTTTGGCAGCGAAGGTTCTGTCTTTGTCGTTCTCAAGAGCCAAACGCTGCTCACTGTGTCTGAATTTTGTCAAGGTGGCTGTCAGTCAGGTCAGTCACTCTGGTCAGATAACCTATGGTGTATTTTCTCTGGTGTCTCTTGCTCTGGTCCTGATGCTGTGAGGTGTTAATGCGTTAGTTAGTCTGTTGGACAGTGGCCCAGGACCAGCTGGGAGAGGTTTTCTTTGCACATCTCTTGGAGTTTTCTGGTGGTATGAAACATTTTTTCTGCTTTCCTTTGTATTTTGTTTATGCCATTTGTCAAGCTCTTGATTTGTAAGTGGTGCCCACACTTCACTGCCATAGAGGGCAAGGGGCTCAATAACTGATTCAGTGAATTCAGACTGATTCAAATATTTTTTGTCAAATTCTAATTGGCGTGTGAGTGCCTTTTCCTTTATTAAACTGATTTTGCTGCCTTAATAATAACAGGTGAGTGCATGATTCATTTCATTTGTGTGCCTAATGCGTGTTTTTTTTCTAAGATCTGGGTCCTTTTTGAAATGTCACATATATGCAGGTCCAGGGCCCAGGAGTGGCAGTACTGCTCCAACTGATCTGGGTTCTGCTGTAGACTCTGTTTAGTGGCAAAAGCAATAAGAAATCCTATTGCCAATTTTTATGCCACACTTATTTTATATATCCATTGTTTTAATTAGGTCATATGTTTTATCCCCTGTACCCCTTTTAAGACGTTTTATTTTAGGCATCATATTTTTCAATTATGAATATGATCAGTGGTACAGTAATTTGATAAAAATCCAATTTGACTTCAACCCAAGACATTGTAATAAGTGAGTTTTATAATTTTGAATTTAAGATCCCCCCTTCTCCATCTGGTTGCTGTACAGGAAATCTCTTCTCAACAGAGGAATGTCAGTATTCCTTTCCTTGTCTCCACCCTTTTCTCGCAAGCTCGCGCCATGTTCTTTGTTTTTCTTCTTCATAGCGCTGGATCCGAGACTCGTTTGATCATCTGCGACAGTGTGATGGTCACATCTGCGCATAACTGCCACACCAACACTGCAGCTCTGTGATTTACCGTGATAATAAAGATTATTTATTACTGTTCATTCAACCAGGCCTTCTGATCAATAAACAAAGTAAATCATTATATGTAAAGAGCAAGACGTTATTAGTATAGAACTCAAAACACTTCAAAAGGAAACTGACCCATTAGTAAATGAACGGTCAAATAAAATGTTTGTAGTTTTTTACACTTGTAGATTAGTTTAGATTTTTTCCACCCGTGTAACCAGCTTTCACGTGACTTCACGACGTAAGCAGACGTGGCTTTGTATACCCCGCCCCCGTTTATGTCGTCACCGTCACTTCCGGGTGTGGTAGAGTAGGAGGCGGAAAAAAAACACAACACCGTTCAAATTAGCTCAACCTTAGATTAATAAATGACAGTGCGATACCCGGCGGACAGCTCACTAGCTACGAATACAAACTTAAACACGTTCGTCTGGACGCCACGTATTTTAACTTCAGACAAGACATGTCTGCCGTCGCGTCCAAACGTTTATTTATTGTCTGAGGAGTCGGCGGCTAGCTGGTTAGCCTCCTCCGAGCTAGCCACTCAGCGCGAGCGGCGCACGTTCGGCGGGCTGTGCTGAAGAAAAACACACGTACGTTGACCACGAATGTGCCGTCGAGCCTGTTAAAGATGACACTTTTCTCTTTTATTTCTCGCTTTTTTTCGCCCGAGGACACGTTTAAGAATGTAGCCAGCAGCAAGAATCGGTCAAATCTTGCTGGGGCTTGGCTGACTGGTGTGGACGAGCGTAGGGTTGCGTTTCATTTCCACTGTAATTATTCATGACGGACAGTCGAAGATCAGCTGCGGCTGAGTAAAACTTCATCTTATTTGGGGTGGTGGGGGGACTTTTATTATGCCTCAAGGTTTATATGTTGCAGTTTACTGTTCCTCAAATATAACGCCTGTTTAATATATGCTTGTGTGCATTACTTTTGAGTTGTGTTATTAGGTAAATCTCCAGTGTTGAAAGTGTTAAGCTGTGTTGACAGAGACTGTTGTACATCTCCTTATGTCTGAAGGACGTGCCCACTGACCACTCGCTTTGTCCTCCCATAGCCGACCATGAATGGACTATCAATCGGTGAGTTGTGTTGCCTCTTCTGTTGCCCCCCCTGCCCGAGCCGCATAGCTGCCAAGCTCGCCTTCCTGCCCCCTGAGCCCACCTATGCCCTCCTCCCGGACGTCGAATCTGCCACGGTTCCCACCGGCTCCACCACAGGCTCCAGCCTCCGTTCCCGGGGGGGAGGGGGCACGGGCGGAGGCGGGGGTGGAGGGGCTGCTGCCGGGGAGGGGCGCTGGAAGCTTCACCTGATGGAGCGGGCGGAGTTCCAGTACTCGCAGAGGGAGCTAGACGTCACCGAAGTGTTCCTGACACGGACGAGCCGCGGGAACAGAGTGGGCTGCATGTACATCCGCTGTTCCCCCACGGCAAGGTGAGGCACACCTGGGGGGGCGGAGCTGTGGGCGGGGCTTGGGACAAGGTCAGGGCCAGGTTATGGAAAGCCAGCAATGGTGAGAGAGACAGAATGCCATGAATCCAATTTAAATAGGGGCTTGTGTAAAAAGGTACAGATGGAGAGAGTAGTCATGGCCGTGTGATCGTAGCTCAGTCCCTCGGTGTAGAGAGCAGAGCTTGGTTTTAGGAATTAACTAGGTGTTGTGTGGTCAACATGGCCAGCTGACCACATGTTCAGTGAAAACACTGCTTGCTGTGTAGCTAGTCAGCTCAACATCATAGAAGCAGACACCGGAATGAAGCATGGTTTAAACAGGCATCGTCAACGTGAACTCAGTAATGAGCAGTAACTCTGCAACTCTGTGTTGGGCCCGGTGCGCCTCTCCCCAGGGATTGAACCCCTGTGTTATCCAGCTGTCGCCACTTCCTGTTTCTGTCCACATCTAATCAGTTGGCTGAAACCATGACTGGGTATAATGGGGCTGTGTGATAAATAGGTGTTGTACTGCTGTGTAGTGTAATATAGTTATTTGGGTTATGTTGTTGAAGAATAGTTAATTTTTAAAGATCACTGATATGTGAAAGGGAGGGGGGGTTCTGCCTTTGATGATCAGTTCCCTAGATCTTCTGGTTGAAGCTTCCATGGTTTCTGCTGGTTTATGAATATGGCTCAGTGTTCTCTGACAATTTCAGAATGTCCTTAGTCAGATACTTGCTGTGATACTAAAGGAAGTGGTTAACGATGATTCTTCAGCTATAAACAGCCCTGGCTGTAAGTCTCATTATAGAAAGGTAATTGTGGTCTGGACTTTAGTCAAATTCTGAGGTGCTGTCCCAAATTCATGGGCATTTATATGTTGTGTAAAGTGTACAAATAACTTCCTGCCTGGCTCTGTGCCACACAAGTTCATTGAGGAAGTTTGGAGCAGGAATTTTGCAGGCTGGCTGTGTGAAGCCCGTCATCCTGATGGCCCGGGGTTAGATCATGTGCTCCTCTGTGATTACTGTGATTATCATCACGACCCCCGACTAAAAATAACAAAAAAAAACAACAGTGTGCTCTGTTGTTAGCATGTTAAAGCAGAAGTGGGGTGGTTGGTGTAGTGCGTCAGGCAGGTGGAAGGCTGTCTCTGCGTGTGGCTCATGGTTCCTGTGCGTCTGTTCTTGGCAGGTTCACTGTGCTCTTTTCTCATGGTAATGCCGTGGATCTGGGCCAGATGAGCAGCTTCTACGTCGGCTTAGGCACCCGCATTAACTGCAACATCTTCTCCTACGACTACTCCGGCTACGGCGTGAGCTCGGGCAAACCCTCTGAGAAGAACCTGTATGCAGACATCGATGCAGCCTGGCACGCCTTGCGCACACGGTAAAGCCCTGTACACACGTACACACACAGTAAAGCCCTGCACACACACACCCAAACACATACACACCCACATTTCCATGAACGTACGCGCTCATGCAAACTGCTCCAGTAAGAAGGCCTGTGTGATGGAGAGGAGGGTGTAACCTCTATTAGCTTGTGCTGTGTAGTTTCTTCCACTGACTGTTATGCTGAATATGATGATAGATGTGACCTACACAGACCGTAATGCCGCTGTGGCTAGAACAGATTATATGGTTTTAGCAGAACTTCTTTTCACCAGGAGTCGTACCTTGATCATCTGTGACCATAATAGTACAGAACACGTCAGTGTGTGTTGTTGGGTGTGTGTACCTAACCATGCCTGAGGAAACGTTAGAGCAGCATTAGCTTCCAGTTTCACTGCTGCAGGAAATTCTGGACTCATATTTGCTTTCTTTCTTTACCAGATCAGATTTTCATGTTTTTACAGACTGGGGGCATTACTGTGGTGGGCTTGATGTGGTTGACAGTGTCTTGGGAGTGTGTGTGTGTGTGTGTGTGTGTGTGTGTGTGTGTGTGTGTGTGTGTGTGTGTGTGTGTGTGTGTGTGTGTGTGTGTGTGTGTGTGTGTGTGTGTGTGTGTGTGTGTGTGTGTGTGTGTGTGTGTGTTGAGTAGGGGTGGGTATCACCACTGATTTCCCAGTTCAATTCGATTCCGATTCACAAGGTCCCGATTCAATTCGATTTTCGATCCGATTCAATATCAATTCTTGTTTAACTTTATTAAAATGTATTAAGATATTAGTGTTTATGCTGTGATATTAGTGTTTTTATATCAATTAATGCACACACTTCCACATAGCTCCTTTACCAGAAAAGGCATTGAAAGCGGTTTTGAACAGCCCTTTAAAGTGCAAATTTATTTAATAAATTTTTTACATGCAAAAAAACATTTATGAACATAGTTCTGAATATTGTAAACATTAAGGTCCAAAAACTAAGATTTATTCATGACTGCTTTCTGACATCTTGGAGATTGTCAAAATTTTCTGCAAGAAAATGAGCTGATCAACATGTTGAGGAGTGAGACAGCTCCTTTGTGTAGTACCAATATTGCCAGCTATTGAGAAAACTTCACAGCTTTATACTTGACGAGTCGCGACCGGCGTGAGGGTCCGCGCACTGAAAATAACGTAATCGCGGTGGCTCCACCCGTGCCCTGTCGCTTCGCGAGGTCGTGCACCTCTCAAATTTTGTTACTTTGCGCTCGCCGTGCTTCAGTGCAATGAACAAAGTCATGTTTACAGGGTTCATACACCTTAAAGCACGTCACGCGAGATAAAACGCGAGACGTTAAAACGGTACACATGCGGGGAAAATTAGCCAATTCTAAAGATCAATCTCAGGTTTAATAAATCGATATCGAATCATTCAAATGAAGATCGATTTGAATAGAAAAATCGATTTTTTAAACACACCCCTAGTCTTGAGAGTGTGTGTGTGTGTGTCCGTGTGTGTCTTGGGAGTGTGTATTTCTCTCAGAATCCCACTCATGGCGTTTGTCCCGTCTGTCCTGCACAGGTATGGCATCAGTCCTGAGAATATCATCCTGTATGGTCAGAGCATTGGCACAGTGCCCACGGTGGACCTGGCCTCACGCTACGAGTGTGCAGCTGTGGTGCTCCACTCACCCCTCACCTCCGGCATGAGGGTGGCCTTCCCCGACACCAAGAACACCTACTGCTTCGACGCCTTCCCCAAGTGAGTGCTACACAAGTTCTGCATGACGCAAACCTGAGCTGCATCAATTTAGATCCCAGCTGATGGACAGTTATGGTATTTTAATAGCAGACCCACCCATCTTTGGCAAGAATCTGGCATTAGGCCTTTATGTACATTTTACATGGAACTAAGGCGTTAGCCTGTGTAATTCGGCAGATGCTAAATGTGCACGGTGACTTTGCTCCAGCTGCAGGGGGCAGGGTACTTCCCTGGGGTGTGGTGGTGGATCTGGTGGTGTTGGGGTGCGGGGTGGATCTGATCTGGTGTGTGGTGGTGCGTGGGTGGATCTGGTGGTGTTGGGGTGCGGGCGGGGTGGATCTGGTGGTGTTGGGGTGCGGGCGGGGTGGATCTGATCTGGTGTGTGGCGGTGCGTGGGTGGATCTGATCTGGTGTGTGGCGGTGCGTGGGTGGATCTGGTGGTGTTGGGGTGCGGGGGTGGAGCTGGTGGTGTTGGGGTGTGGGGGTGGATCCTCTCCTGCTTATGAAGCTAGTTGCATGTAGGCTTAGATGGATAACAATGTAAAATAAAAACCTTCGACTCAAGATACTATTGAATTTCCATCTGCTATGAAGGCGTTGAGTAGAAGTAGACTGTGTGCATAGTTGTAGTCTTGGAGGAAATAGGGTGTTGGGTAGGCTGTGGTCTAGGGCAGTCTGGTGTGGGGAAGACTGGGGTGAGTCTGGTATTGGGTAGGCTGTGGTCTAGGGCAGGCTGGTGTGGGGAAGACTGGGGTGAGAGTGTGGTGTTGGGTAGACTGAGCTGAGTCTGTGGTGTTGGATAGGCTGTGGTCTAGGGCAGTCTGGTGTGGGGTAGACTGAGGTGAGTCTATGGTGTTGGGTAGACTGGGGTGTGTTTGTGGTGTTGGGTAAACCGGGGCTTGTTTGTGGTGTTGGGTAGACTGGGGTGAGTCTGTGGTGTGGGGTAGACTGGGGTGAATCTGGTGTGGGGTAGACTGTGGTGTTGGGTAGACTGGGGAGAGATCTGTGGTGTGGGGTAAACTGGGGTGTGTCTGTGGTGTGGGGTAAACTGGGGTGTGTCTGTGGTGTGGGGTAGACTGGGGTGTGTCTGTGGTGTTGGGTAGACTGGGGTGTGTCTGTGGTGTTGGGTAGACCGGGGAGAGTCTGTGGTGTGGGGTAAACTGGTGTGAATCTGGTGTTGGGTAGACTGGGGAGAGTCTGGGGTGTGGGGTAAACTGCTGTGAATCTGGTGTTGGGTAGACTGGGGAGAGTCTGGTGTTGGGTAGACTGGAGGGAGAGTCTGGTGTTGGGTAGACTGGAGCGAGTCTGTGGTGTGGGGTAGACTGGGGAGAGGTCTGTGGTGTTGGGTAGACTGGGGTGAGTCTGTGGTGTGGGGTAGACTGGGGCGTGTCTGTGGTGGTGGGTAGATTGGGGAGAGTCTGTGGTGTGTGGTAAACTGGTGTGAATCTGGTGTTGGGTAGTTTGGGGAGAGTCTGTGGTGTGGTAGACTGACTGGGGAGAGGTCTGTGGTGTGGTAGACTGACTGGGGAGAGGTCTGTGGTGTTTTGTAGACTGGGATGTAGATCCACTAGGCTGTGCCATGCAGTGCCAGAGTGGGAGTTAAACACATGGTGGCGATGCAGCTGCTGTCAAAGCACCTCAGTTTACTGCAATGCCTTGGCTGACAGTTGGTTAGAACACACACACACACACACACACACACACACACAGAGTGTCTCTCACTTTGAGGGTGTATTTGTTTCTGCAGCTGTTCAGATTGTTCACACTTCCTCCCACACATGCACACACTTGTATGTTGGAGTCTGTATTAAGTTTTACAACAGTGGAAATTGTTGACATGCACATACATACAGTTCTGCTAATCTAAAGATCAGTGCTCATAACACATGTAAATAAAACATGACTATACAGTTTAGCTCTACAAGTCTGTATCAGCAAGTTCACAACTAGCGATGTAGTGTTGTGATACTAATACTAAGTGTAATATCATGATTCTGTTTCACACAGTGCTGTCATGATACGGACATTTTCAACATCAATACTATAGTTTTAAATATACTGATATTTGATACCAAAGGCAGATTAATTTTAGTGTATTTTATGTTTAATTATTAATTTTTAAGATTAAACATGTAAATAATCAGAAGAATTCTCTTCTAGATCACTGTCCTTGTTCAGAAATGGAGACTGTGACATTCAAAAGTCTAATAAATTAAAAAGTGGTGTGACTAACATTTGCAAACAGAAAATTGTTTACATAGTTTAACCCTTTAAAAGTATTCAGATAATGCCTAAGTAGCAGCTGCACATCCACTTAGAATATACATATACTTATATGCATACACACACACACACACACACACACACACACACACACATATATATATATATATATATATATATATATATATATATATATATATATTAGGGGTGGGCATAGATTAATTTTTTTAATCTAGATTAATCTCACTGAAATCTTGAAATTAATCTATATTAAAATGGCTCATATGCGTGCTACCCAATTGAATTTTCCATGAAGCAAACCTGGCGACTTCGTGGCTGCATCCATATAAAAACACGTACGATTTGTAATTCACAGGTTTAAAAACTCGTTCTCGCCCCTACTGTGCAATTTGGTTAGGAATACAGCCAAGCTAAACTATCAAGTTGAAAGTCATCATAGTTTGCTTACCCATTTTGACCCAGTTCCCAACCCAACTTTAAGAATAGATTAACGGCTATAATTTTTATATCGCCCGATAAGAGTATAAAATTAACGACCGCCGTTAACGGCCCACCACTAATATATATATATATATATATATATATATATATATATATATATATATATATATATATATATATATATATATATATATAAACAGCATCTATTGCAACAGTTGGCAATATCAGTAAATGCTCATGTCGTAATTCGATTCTTCACGTTTCACGTCACGTTTAATCCCTTCACGGTTGAGGTCTTCTATCCTATTTAAAAAATAGGATAATCTGACGTTAATCTGGGCGATAGTTGGATAATTTATTAGTTCCCGTCAGGCCTTCAAGTGTAGAGCCCGATTTGACGTGTTGACATGCTTAAACCTGTTTTACCCCAGACATGTTAATTGTGTGTGGCGTGTCGCAAGTAATACACGCCTGTATTAATCACTTTAAACGTTTACACCAGTCGCCTGCAATAACGCGTGTAAATGTAGTGTGTAGTAGACCAGCTGTTTCTACCTAGCAGCAGTACGGTTTTTTATTTTTAATTTTTTTTGGAACTTGTCTGCTAATTAAACCGGAGAATAGCCAGCCTAGACTATATTTTTAGTCAGCAGTGTTAATTCAAGCCTGAATGTCTAGAGGTTTCCTACTTTTGTGCTATTCATCAGTGTTTGAACATTTCGAAGGAGAACTATAACAACTCCTCATAACTGGATCTGTTTTTGATTAAACCATGTAGATAACAGGCAGTCACCACGTCCTAAACGGGTGTTTTATTGGCATTGTGTCGGGCTAGCGCAGTACCTGTCCCCCTGTGTCACAGCCCGTGTCCCCCTGTGTCACAGCCCGTGTCCCCCTGTGTCACAGCCCGTGTCCCCCTGTGTCACAGCCCGTGTCCCCCTGTGTCACAGCCCGTGTCCCCCTGTGTCACAGCCCGTGTCCCCCTGTGTCACAGCCCGTGTCCCCCTGTGTCACAGCCCCTGCACAGACACACTGCTGTGGTGCCTCACGCATAAAAAACTAAAAAAAATAATGTTCACTGTTAACAAAAGTAATATTTTAAATAAAACCTATCAATATGAATTTATCAATTCAAAGCTGTTCACATGCTAAACACAGAAAGTAAACTAAATAAATAATTAAGTAAATTTACTTAATGCAATACTTTTCTTGTTCTGAAATGACTTTCATTCATTAGTTTCTTTGCCCATGCAAGTTCATGGCCAGGACATCTGGTGTTCTTAGCTGGCATGTCTGTCTTCTCCCCGGGGCTACAGATTTAACCAGAGTTACTGCTCACTTTATTTGGATTCATTGCTAGAAGCAGAAATGCACAGATATGCTTGAACATGAGAGAGAGAGCTGTGAGGTGTGAGAGAGCTTCAGAGCTGTGGCCCCTGGCGGACAACACAGACTCGCCTGCAGAAACCACATTCATGAACCCCAAACCTTCCACATTCTGACAAACGCTGCGGTTTCTGGTCATGTGAACAGCTGTGAGCGTGTTGTGGGTCCACCGCCATGTTCAGAGGGTTTCCATGGCATCACACTGTGCATTTTGAAGAGTCAGAATATCTCTGATGCATTAAACATGGCCAAACACTGTTTGTTGTCGCAGTAAACACGTTTTTGGTTAGACATCAAAATTAAATTGTCAACATTCAGATACCCTCTGTACATTTGGTTAGTGTAGCTTTATGCAGTGTTTGTAAGCTGTTTCTGTGTATATATCATTTGTATGTACTGAAAAAACAATTTGTCCTCCTTATTCAGAATACGTAAAAGAATGAGGATAACGGATCATTTTGAGATTATACTATATACCCATACCTCCATTTTAAACAATATTTTACTGCTTAAATCAGTCCACATTAAATGATTCATTCTTTAATAATGACTGGTTTAATGATTAAAGTGATGGAAATGCAAAAATCTTTTGTGATGAGTTCACGTGGCCAGACGTAGCTTAGCTCAGCCGTGATGGTGCTGACTGCTGAGTTGCTGGTGTTGACAGCAAAAGGGGTGTGTCACCTTCAGCAGCCTTGCTATTGGTCGGGCTGTTGGCAGCTCACATGTCCATCACAGGGGGGCGGGATTTCTGTTATTGAAATGTGGTCTCTAAAGTGTTTTTAGTGTTAATAAGGTTAGAAACAGCTAGGCGTTTTAGACGTTTATAAGTGTACATTCCTGGTGATTGCATAGTTATTTTGAAATTTTAATTTCTAATATGAATCCTCTTTGTTTCTTCTCCATTGACAACATGGATGAATGTGCTCTATGATTGACACTAACACATCTCACAACTTCGTCTTTACGTTCAGGTTCTGAAACGTTCAGGCCCTGAAACTTTCAGGTCCTGCTCTGTCAGCTCAGAGTCAAAAGCTGCATGTAAACTTTCTATTTAAAAAACTTTCCGTTTAACATGAAGTAAATGGCGATAAATAAACTTTGTCTGTACCAGCACATCATATAATGGTGACCAAGTGCGTATCACGTTAGTGCTTAGTAGGGAATTCCCCGCCCTCAGCTCTGCCATTGGTCAGTTTTCCACTTCTTTTCACTTTAGTTCATCTTATTTTAGTGTCTAACTAATCATTCACATGTACATCTCTCTCTCTTCTCCCTCTCTTCTCCATCATCGTTCACATGTACATCTCTCCTCTCCAGCATCGAGAAAGTGTCTAAGATCACGTCTCCGGTGCTGATCATCCATGGTACAGAGGACGAGGTGATCGACTTCTCTCACGGCCTGGCGCTGTACGAGCGCTGCCCCAAGGCGGTGGAGCCGCTCTGGGTGGAGGGCGCCGGCCACAACGACATCGAACTGTACAGCCAGTACCTGGAGCGTCTTCGCAGGTTCATTGGACAGGAACTGGCCAACCAGCACACCTGAGACCTCTGAGACCGCACCACCTATCTGCACAGACCTCTCCCTCTCCCTCCCTCTCTCTTCCTCCTATTCTCTCTCTCTTGCTCTGTTTTCCTCTCTGTCCTCTCTGAGTCTCCACCACTCCAGGGAGGGAGGCGGGTGTCTGTCAGGCCGGTGGGCGTGTCCTCCTCTGAGCACATGCTGATCTACATTTGGAAGTCGATGCAGATGCTCTTAGGGTCTTTTGTTTTGTGTGTGTGTGTGTGTGTGTGTGTGTGTGTACGATACAGTGCTTTCTCTGGTGAGGGGCAGCACGAAGAACCAAGTCAGTGTGATCCCTCCATCTCCCTCCTGCCATCGTGACTAACAATAAATAAAAGCTAGTAGGGCCCAGTTAGCGTAGCCTCACTGAGCCTCGCTATGGTTTGTGCATTAGTGCACATCATTATCAGCATTTTGGTTTTAAGGAGAAGCTTCTTTAATTCATCTGCTGTGAGAGGAAGTGGAACATGAGCTGGTGATGAGTGTGTGTGGTATGTGGGGTCAGATCCAGCACACCGGGCCTTTATTTCATCTGGGCTTTGCCTGTTCTGCGGGGCCACGGGCTGATTGGGGTGACTAACCATCTGCTTGGGGGGGGGGGGGGGGCTGCTTTCCTGAGGGGTGGAAAGAACAGGGCACCTGCTTGTGTGTGTGTGTGTGAGAGTGAGAGTGAGAGAGAGAGAGAGAGAGAGAGAATGAATATGTGAAAGAAATATATATGCTAGTTCCCACATGGGTAAAAGTAAAGGATGTGTGTAAGTGTAAAAAACACAATTACTAGAGCTGAGAATGTGTGTGTGTGTGTGTGTGTGTGTGTGTGTGTGTGTGTGTGTGTGTGTGTGTGTTTGGGCGGGCCCTGGTCTTTATTGAGGAGCTGAGTGTCTGAGCCGTGTAACCCCAGGCATGTGAGGGACTCAGCACCACAGTCATCTCGGCCTGTTGAGTCTCTGTGTGGACCGACACTGTCATGTTTGGGGGGGTGGACTCTGATTTCCCATGAATCCTATCCCCACGCAGGCCTGACCCCCCTGCAGCCCGACTGCCATGACACTCACTCCCCCACCTCCTTCATCCTGTCCAACAAACCAGGACTCCGACTCCTCCTCCTCTTCCTCCTCTTCCTCCGCTTTCGTAATTTAGATATTGAAGACAAGGGTGTAGAAATGGGCCCAGACGGCTCCTGGTTGACTCTGTGGTGCTCAGATCTTCATCCGTATCTGATCCTGGACCCTGAGCTGCTGAACTGGTGGGATGAGGAGAGATGGTGTCAGTGTGTCTCGGACGCCTGCGTGTTCCTCCTCTTCATCAGGCAGCATAGGCAGCTCTCCGGCTCACACTGCTGTGTTTACCTTTCGGATTTGAGTTAAAAGTTAAATTTTTAGTCTTTGGTGTTCTGTGTTTTAGTCATTATTAGTAGTATTGTGTGAAGTCAGAGGATGACGCCGTCAGTG
The DNA here is from genome assembly GCF_052324685.1 of Brachyhypopomus gauderio. Lineage (NCBI taxonomy): Eukaryota > Metazoa > Chordata > Actinopteri > Gymnotiformes > Hypopomidae > Brachyhypopomus > Brachyhypopomus gauderio. The sequence continues at coordinate 35,638,262 of NC_135214.1, forward strand.
AGAAAAATCACAGGACACTGTGACATAAGCCTTCGGACGCCTCGTCAAGTGATGTCATCTAGTGATGTGAATCTGCTGACCAATGACACGTGCCCGAAACCAAACTGACATTGTGAAAATTGTAAATTATGTTCACTACATCTTGGTATTTCCTATTTTCTTATTTACATGCTCGTTATGACGTCTGATGATTTTGTCCAAGGCATTATTTTGAATCATGGGTTTCATGGAATCGTGTGTGTGTGTGTGTGTGTGTGTGTGTGTGTGTGTGTGTGTGTGTGTGCGTGTGCGTGTGCGTGTGCTATGAAGGAAGGTGGGGGGGAGGTGGGGGTTGGACTCCTGCTGCATTAATAACTGCAGCCTGAAACTGGGTCAGGCTGTTTTGGACCCAGTGGGGGTGGAGTCAGGGATACGAGCTGCTAAAGATGCTAATCTAGCAGGCTTGCTGTGGTGTGGGTGGAGCCTCTGTCCTGGGGGAGGGGGGTGGGGTCAGAGAGTGCTTTGTTCTGCTGCAGATCGACCTGGCACTTTGTTATGGTGTCTGACGCTGGACACACTGGGTACATTGTGGACTTTGTCAGCAGTGCTGCCTGAACTGACGATGATTTTTCTTCTGACGGCTTCTATTTGGCAGCCACGACCCTGAGCAGAAGATCCCCCATTTCTACAGAATGCTGAGCTCTGAAATTCACAGCAAAGCCTGTTTCAGATATTTAGCCGCGTTTAATCTCCATTCCTTCACTAACGTGTGTGATTTACTCTGTGAGTTCAACAGTGAATGCTATGTGGAGTTTGACCAAACATCTGAAAATGAGTGTCAGTCTGCTGATGTGTCTGGTCAGTGCTGGGTGGTGAACTCCTGCTTCAGTGTTGGTGCCGTTGTCCTCCCTGGTTGAGCTGTAATTCTAGACCCATAGGAGTGGGGTCGGGGTCGGGGGAGGTGTTGAAACAGGATTGGTCGTATGTTATTGTAGTGTTTTGGCATGGAAGCCTCACTCATGTAGAGCCAGTCACTAAACAAAGCTCACTGTGTGTGTGTGTGTGTGTGTGTGCGCGCGCGCGGAGGGGTGTGGGAGGAATAGGACATAAGTCTTTGGAAAGCATGAGCAATACACAAGGCATTGGGATTGCAGGAAGGTGTGTGTGTGTGTGTGTGTGTGTGTGTGTGTGTGTGTGTGTGTGTGTGTGTGTGTGTGTGTGTGTGTGTGTGTGTGTGTGGAGGGGCAGGATTAACTGGAGCTGTTTCGAAGCTTTAGACCAACATTCAGAAGTTTGAATTTCCTTCCTTGTTTAAAGAAACGTAAGTTCTGCATATGTCTTTCTAAAAGCTCAGACAAATGTACTGTACCATTTACTAATGTGTACCTGGATTCTGCTTTTGGTTTTGTTTTGTTTTGTTTGGTTTTTCTTCCTGGGACTGAGGGCCTTTTGGGTGATGTGGTATTGTTGTGTCTACTTATGAATTGTTTATTACAAACTTGTCATTTTTAGTTTTAAGAAATGTCTTTTGTTTTCTTTACCAGAATTGATTTAAAGGAATATTATCTTGGAAAATAAATTCTTGAATTGATAATAGTTGTAAATCATTATTGTGACTCCATTATTTATGTAATTTCTAATGTTTGAAGCTGGCTTGTTTCTGGCTGCTCACTGTAGTTTCATCACAGTTTCCTTTCGCAGACATTCCTGTTGGTCATGAGCTCCTGCATCTTTCTCCCAGGTTTCCAGCCCAGCTGTAGTGGGCAGGCTAGGCCCCCACGGTGAGGTGGGGATCACGGGGAGAGCGTGGGCTCACAGACTGGCAGGAACACAAAGTGGTTTAAGTGGTTTCCTTGTGAGATCCACAAGAAAAATTCTAATTATCTCTCATTTGTATTACTGGTCTGGTCCCCCCCAGAGGGGAGACGCTTCCAACTCCCTTACTATAAAATGGAGTTTAAACATAGGGGGGCTCTCTCGCTCTCTATCTCTCCCTCTCCCCTCTCTCTTATCCTACCTGTTTTGTTTTACTACACAGACACAGGCAGGCAGCATTAATCAAACATGGTTTGAACCTCTCCAGATGTGGACTGCTTGCTCTGCACTCTGCTAATGGGCCTTGAAATTGAGGGCCGGCAGGATAGGGGCGTAATGGGAAGATGAGTGGGCGGAGCATCTGAAACAGGAAGTGACATTGCCGTCATGCCACAGGCTTGGAGACACCAGAGCACAGTGAGGATGTGAGCCCAGCTGACACCTGGCCTTGTGCATCACACCACCCTGATCAAGAAGCCACGCCCAGGACGTGTGGATACTTATCAAATTAGGAGCTAGCCTGAGAAATCGAACATCTTATGAATACAGCTTGTCTGTTTTTGTTTTAAAAAAAAATGCAAATGTGCCTTGACCTGGTCCAGGTGTAGCCCACAACGAATCAGGCCTGGTTCAGGTGTAGCCCACGATGAACATTGAAGGTTCAGGTCTCAGTCCTTCTTGAGAGACACGGGCTGTTTCATCCAGGTGATGGTTTCTCTACACACGTTATAAACACAGTTCACTTCCGTTCATAGAGCTTTTATTTAGACGATGACGTGTAATTCCGTGATCTATCCTATACCCGGCTTAAACGACGAATATGCGAATTTCTGAAATCTGTAATGCAATTTATACGTTTGTGTTCTGGTAACTGAACCTTGTAGGGAGCGTAGACTTGCTGTAGGGGGCGCTTTTGGTCTGTTGTTACGTCCAGGCTGAAAACTTTCACTTGGACGTCATTGCGCTTGGAGATTAACGTTTCTGATTTAACGTGGACAGACTTCACCATCATGATCAGGTTGGTTGAAAAATTTGGCTGTTGATTTGCCTAAAATTTGCATTTTACATGCGGAGTTGTCAGACAGTTAAAGGCCCAATAACGTAGTACGCCCGCCGTCTCCTTGCAACATCCACGCAACAGATTATTTTTGGATGGTAAATTTAAATGCATAACAACCTGTATTTCAACATTGCTTTATTCTAAGAGCTCGTGGCGTGAACACGTCGCTCGTGAGCCGCCGCGTGCTCGTGAGCCGTGCTCGTGCGCGTGATGTCTTTACTTCATGAGTGCTCCATTTCCCCAGAGCATTCGCGTTTCTTTGATTTCTGCGATTACACTTTCTGCATCAGTCCTTCCGTTAATGATGACACGCCCTTCGTGTTACTGCATCAAGATTCATGTGGGGGGGGTGTAAACCTACATAAAACCTACAAAAATGTCAGGCTCCTAAACTGCATGAGTGAGGAATCATATTTAAAGTAATTTTCGTCTGTTATTACACTGTCAGACTAAAATATGACATAGTTATGTATCTCAAATGTATTCCCTCTCGGCCGATATTCTCGTTTGTTTTAGATTTGTGGTCTTGTGTTTGCTTTGTGATTTAACGTTTCTACTCCAATGTCATCTGGTTCTGCTTTGCTCAAAGTCAGCTTTGTTAAGTCAATTGATCGTGGTCCAGATGGGCCTGGATGCAGGATAATTGAAGGTTAAGGCTGTGAGGTGGTATCGGGGTATCTCTCCCCGTGGACACTGCTCTGTTCTGCCGGTGCTGGTTATCGCCACCTCGCTGCCAGAGTTGCCGGTGTTTGATAGCGACTATCGATCCATGCGCGGAATTACAACCGCTTAATACTGGCGGCCAAATCCCAACCGCTTGTGCAGACACGAACACAAACCAGGGCTCGTTTTGACCCGGTCCAGTCACTTTTCTGACTAGAATGAGTGTTGCAGGAGGACTGATGTAGGCCTACTTCAGCTGCTCCAAGACGCGCTCCAGCGGGGTCGGCGTCGCCTGCGCAGCTTTGGATAACGTGATAGCAGTTATAATAATAATAATAATAATAATAATTTTTATTTCATTTGGATAGTGTTTCTTCACGGAATTCAGTTGTTATTTAGCTTCATTTTGCGCATGCTGGGTATGCATGCGGCATAGTTGGAGCTGGGCGGTGATGTGGTGTAGGCCTGCCTGATCCAGATGAATTCTAGATATCTTCTTAAATATCAGCACGTTAATTTGACTCTTTTGAGGTCGGAATGAGTAACACTGTAACCGTGGAACACTGTAACCACCCCTCATCACACACACACACCTGAAAACACATTTACACTCGGCAACATTCCGTATCAGTGACAAAAGACCAAATCACTACAAATGAAACTTGATCTGCACCTTCACCGCGAGACGATAAATCATTAAATAACATATCGCAATACAACCTTGGCCAGATGATGCAGGATTTAGACCTGAGTAGGAAATGTGCTTCATGTGGAACTAATTCAGTTTGTGAGTCCTGGCTATGCGTCAATAGTACGGAATAATTAACCTGCGTTTGGCTTTTCTTCCCACATCATCGTCCAGATGTAATTCACTGAGCATTTTTCATTCCCCCTTTAGCAAGACCTGATATAGTTTAGTAGTGATACAAAACAGATATTAAATGAAATAGTTTAGATGTGGTGCTTTCTTTTGTTCCCACACTAAAACATTTAAGGCCAATTAAGGAGATGCTTCCTGATTAAAAGCACACCTGTGTCCAGATCACTAATTCCTTTCCTTAAAAGGAGTCGTTTTTCTTTGGACAGTCCCCTAATTGTGTCTATGGAATTGTGAATGAAAATCCCTCGTGATCATGACTATCAGTGGTTCTCAGAATCACCATGATTCCTCTAAACCAGGGTGTGCTCATGCTTCCTGAGTTCTCCAGAATTCTCTCTCTTGGTTGATGGTTTAGTCACTGTGGAAGTCAAGAAAAACATGAACATTTCAAATCAGCCCGTTTTCTAGGCCAGGAACAACAGTCAAGCTGGGGATTTAAATCCAGGAATGCTTTCCAGTTCTCCCACGCAGGATATCGGATGGGACTTTGCTACGTGTGTTTTTACGCTCCGTCTACGTAACTTCGAGGAACGATCTCACAGGCATCTTCTTGGAGCGTGGCCAATTTTATTACACAAACATAAGTTCCAGTATTTTGCCCCGAGGGCCTCGGTGTCTGTTACTGGTGTGAAGGGTCCATCAGAACAAATCATGTTCCACTGGCAAACCCTCACATGCTTCCAGATAAGTGCCCCCTTTATGTAAAGTACAACTCCACATTCAGAAGTGCAAAACAGCCTAGATTAACATCTGCTTATTAAGTGCTATGAGGTCCTCAGTATCACACGCACACACACACAGACAGACAGACAAACAGACGTGTCCGTGAAGTGAATCCCACTCATTACTGTTCCTGAGGTGATGCACATTCAGGCTTATTCCTGATTGGCCGGTTGAATGTCAGAATGTAATTGCAGTATAATTATATATATATATAATTTATATGTATATATATATATATATATATAATTTATATATATATATATATATATATATATATATATATATATATGTATATGTATATGTATATGTAATCTCTCCTATAACTAGAAGCTATTAGAAGAGATGCCGCTATGTTCTGGCAGATTTAGAAGACAGATTTTGCCCTCGTATCTGAGTAAAATAAAATCAGTTTTTCTTGTATTTGTGGAGTGTACAGAGCAGTGAGCAGAGCTTGCAGCTGCATGGTGTACCAGTTCCTGCCGTTCCCACTGCGTATCCAGGCCAGTCAGGACGGCAGACTGTCTCCAGGTCACCGGTGGTGTCAGAGAGGTGCTGCACTGCTGAGGTGAACACTGGTGTTTGATTTACTCCTGTTTCCAGAGGAGCATCACAGTCCCTTTGGTCACATACAGCTGCAATCAAAAATATCCAGCTCACCTCATCAAAAAAGGTGTTTTGATAATGTGTGTAGAACTGAAAGTAAGCATATTTTTCCCCACATACAAGCAGTTTTGATAAAAATCAGTTGAGACGATTTTGTGTTTAAATAAAAACATATGGTTCTCTTGACGAATGTCTGTGTCCCTCTAACCCCAGTACTTGTGCTGTAGCATTAATTTTGAATAATTCGAGTCAGGACTGTCGTTTCCTGCAGCAGAAAACCATTGCCACATCCCTGACCCACCTGTGTGCTTCACTTTGGGGTTTGTATTCTGGTCTTTCTATCGCCAAACTCCTGATCCATATGGCCAAACAGTTCCAGTTTTGTCACTATGCAGAACTGTGTCACTGAACTCAGCAACCCTCTCTAATTCCTTCTGACATATTCCAGACGACACGTCTAATGCTTTTTTATCAAGAGTGGCAAGTAGGTGCCACAGGTACACGCGCCACAGGTACACGCGCCACAGGAACACGCGCCACTGGTACACGCGCCACAGGAACACGCGCCACAGGAACACGCTCCACAGGTACACGCTCCACAGGTACACGCTCCACAGGAACACGCGCCACTGGTACACGCTCCACAGGAACACGCGCCACAGGAACACGCGCCACTGGTACACGCTCCACAGGAACACGCTCCACAGGAACACGCTCCACAGGAACACGCTCCACAGGAACACGCGCCACTGGTACACGCTCCACAGGAACACGCTCCACAGGTACACGCTCCACAGGAACACGCGCCACAGGAACCCACGCCACTGGTACACGCGCCACTGGTACACGCTCCACAGGAACACGCGCCACAGGAACACGCGCCACTGGTACACGCTCCACAGGAACACGCTCCACAGGAACACGCGCCACTGGTACATGCTCCACAGGTACCCGCGCCACAGGAACACGCTCCACAGGAACACGCTCCACAGGAACACGCTCCACAGGAACACGCTCCACAGGAACACGCTCCACAGGAACACGCGCCACAGGTACCCGCGCCACAGGAACACGCGCCACAGGAAGACTTTGTCTTTGTTGTAGTCTCTCTGGGAATGTTCGTCATCATAGAAACCCTCTTTAGCTCAGTGCCATAGTGAAGTGAAGAAGTGAAGTCCTCTCTCAGCTCTGGTGACGCTTCTTTTTGTCCTCACTATGGTTGAGACATACCATGAGCACATCCCTGGGTGATGGTTGTACAAACATATCTCAGCTGAGTTTTCAATGGGTTCAACATGTTTAACCAAACTTCAGATCATCTCGACGAGCGTTCAGTTTTAGAATCAGTAATATTATGTAAGGGTTAAATAATTATGACATGGCAGTGTTTACATAATATTCAAATACTACTATTATTACAAGCTATTCTAAAATACTACATCATTAATTTTCTTTGTTCATTTGCTGTATCATTCAACTGAACTAAGTTCAGCAAAATTTAAAGCAAAATCTACCTCTGCAGGAGAGTTTAAATGTATGAATCTTTGCTTTGCTGCGACCCCGTGCAGACCCGTTAATCATATTTCTGTGCTCTCTATCTTCACCTCTCTAACTCCTCGCCCATCACTCATCCTCTCACACACACCCACGTGCAGAGTGTGATTGATGGTGAACATGACAGTTCTTCCTTCTCACACTAATATCTCAGTGGGTTGGCAGACCAGTCCGAACCGGTGCAGTTTTGTCAGAACTGGACATCTACCAGGAGTCAAATAAATGTATAATTACTGTGCAGTCATGAAGGTTAATGCTGAGCTCTGTGGAATGTACATTTATGGAGACGGGGCTGGGGGTTTAGTATGTGATCTGTGCATGTGCTGGTGGTTGCAGGTCTGTAAATGAGAGTGATGATTCTGGCTCTTGCATCATAAACCGACCAGGAAACTTCTCCTTTGGGCTTGTGCTTTCGGCTTTCACGCTTCACACATGGATTTGTGCTGTGGGGCTGTGAGAAATGGCATGGAAGCTGCATCACAGCCATTTTTCGGCATGTTGCGATCGCAGTGTTTCATGCAGAGAGTTAAAGCACAATTAACCCTTCTGTGTGTCAGACTGTCATTCTAGCCTGCTTTGTTTTAACTAAGATTTTTAAATGGTTCTCCAATCATGTGAAATCTATGATTCATCAAAACACCCAGAGACACTTACCTCACAGCACTCCAGAATGAATTATGTGATGTGGTATCCAGAAAAATGAGAGAACTGCTGAGCCTGAGGGCAGCAAGTGGAGTAACAACAGGGATCCAGAAATGGGGGGGTGAGATCCACATCGCCGTAACATTAAGGTCGTCAAGAGTGATAGAGGGTTCTGTGTAATACCCACTTGACCGTTTAAAGGTGGTCTTTGTTTTACAATGCCTTGGGGGAAACCAGGCACATTCCTTACTGTTATAGAGATGTAAATACACTAAAGTGGAGCATAAAGGAACAGATTACAAGAAGAACAAATTAACAGTGCCAGTTTATTGAGGCCAAAAATGGAGAAATGTTGAATGAACAAGAATGTTTTGAGATTACACTCACTGGCCACTTTATTAGGTAATGTCAGGAATAACACCTGATAGCCTAACTGGATTCACCTGTTTCTCTTTACCATGCCCATATTCCCAGCTAAACACCTGCGCTTCACTTCCTGGTTGTGTTGTACTATGTTGCGTACCAAGCGTTCTATCTACCTATTGATCCTCCTGTGTACCAACCTCTGCTTGTTCCCTAGACCTCGTCTCCTGCCTAGCCCTCTGGTGCCTCGCGTACTCTGCCACCTCGTTACGACCTCGGACCAGATTGACTACTCCTGTGTAGCTACATGAGCTAAACCCCGTACCACTATTGCCAGCTCGTACACTACTATTGTACCAATCTGTCAAAAAAAGCATTGTGCTTTTGCACAAGGATCCCTCTCCATTTCCTTATTTTGTTCAGGGTATCCGCGGGTCCTTAAAAAGTCTTAAAATGTCTTAAATTTAGTTTTCCATATTCAAGGCCTAAAAATGTCTTAAAATGTCTGGAATTTTATGAGGGGAGGCATTAAATTATTATAAGTGTGTGTTGTTCAGTTGTTCTGGCGCAATGTGAACTTTGCTGAATCTAGCGCTAGGACCATGCAGAAAATAACCGCTCCAGGGTCCTAGTGCTAGATTCCTAGCGTTGGAGTATACGGCCTCAACAACGTCAACAATTCTCGTTCGCCCCCCCCCCCCCCGGCAACGATGTGGAAGAACACACCTGCATCCCCAGTAATAGTATGATTTTTTCTTGTGAGAGGTATTAAAAAGGTCTTAAAAGTCATTGAATTTGAGATTTAAAAATGTGCAGATACCCTGTTGTTACAAAATACTTCGCCTATAACATGGATCCTGCAGAAGCCCAAGCCCATCGGAGCACCAGGAAGCTACCATCGCTGCGCTGAACGAAAGTATCAGACAACTCACCGAGACAGCTCGTAACCAGGAAGCCACCATCCTGGCTCTCTCTGAGGCTGTCCATCATGCCACGCATAATCTAAATGCTGCAGTCCCTACGCCCATGGCGGCTGCCGCATTGCCCTCAAGCATCCCTGTCGCTGTTCCAGAACGATACGACGGATCCCCTGAACATTGCCGTAATTTCCTAATGCAATGTTTTATGTATTTTACATATCATCCTGCCCAGTTCCAAATCGAATGCCAAAATGTGCATTTTGGTTTGTCCTTTCTCACCAGAGAGGTGGGTGCCTGGGGTACTGCCCTTTGGGACAGTAAAGATCCCTCCTTGGAGTCAGAGAATCTGTTCTCAGCACTGTTTAGATCCGTCTTCGATCATCCCGCAGCGGGACGTGATATCGGCACCCAACTGTGCGAGGTCCAACAAGGGAGACGTAGTGCTGCTGATTATGCTCGAGAGTTCTGCACGTTGGCCGCAGGGAGTGGCTTGGGAGTCATGGGTTGAGAACTGATCTCCAAGTTGGCCTGTAGGACCGAAAATCTGTCACTTGCGGACTTTGTCCACGTTCACTGCAACTTGATTAAAGTGTTAACGACTCACCGTCCTAATCCAGGAAGATCTCACATGTCAGATCCCCATGTTCAGTCATCCCGTTCCCTGGGTGAGACGTCTCGTGATGTTTCGGAGCCTATGCAGTTGGGTCGATCTCCCCTTACTCTGCGAGAAAGAGCCCGTTGTATCCGAGAGGGTCTATGCATATACTGTGGTGAAGAGGGTCGCTTCTGTGACAGATGTCCTGCTTGCCAATCCCGCTCCAGAGGCAGATCTCCCTCACTAGATAAGGTAATCACACCTTTACTTTCTGTTAGTACCAAATCTCAAATTAACCTACCAGTACAACTCACCTGGGGTGGCATCACTCATAACTACTCGGCGTTAGAGGACTCTGGTGCAGGTGGTGACTTCTTGGATACTGATTTGGCTAATTCATTCCACATTCCCACAGAATCAGTGTATCCCCCTCTCAGAATAAACTGTGTAAATGGTTAACCCATCAGAGACGGAATAGTGAAAGTACGTACCAAACCACTGATTCTCTGAGTGGGCCTATTTCACTCAGAAATGAGACAGTTCTACCTGGTGTCCTCAAATGGAGTCATATATCAGCGAAGCCCATCAGATAAGATTCATCCGCCTGTTAACATCTCCTGTGGCTGCCGGGTTCTTCTTCGTGGAGAAGAGAGGAGGTGGATTACGTCCATGCATCTACTACCGAGCGCTGAATGCGGTCACTTCCAAGTACGTCTACCCCCTTCCTTTCATCTCGGCCTCACAGGAGCGTTTAATGGGAGCTACTGTCTTTACTAAACTAGAACTGAGAAGTGCTTATAATTTAATCAACATATTTACATTTACGGCATTTAGCAGACGCTCTTATCCAGAGCGACTTACAAAGTGCTTTGCATCCGATCACAGAATTCATCCTAGGAAATAGTACGGATAGACCAGAATTCAAGATACCATTGAGTCAGACTACTACTAAACTACAGGAGTCAATGTCATTACCTAGTGTTTTGCAAATTAGACATTTGCCAAGAAGCACAAATAACCATAGACAGACATATAATTTAAGAACAATGGCAAGTGGTATCAGCTGAGTTAGTGCTCTGGTAAGAACTCGACAAACAGGCATATGTGAAGGTGACATCATATAGATGACATCCTGATTTATTCCCCTTCCATCACAGAACACATTCAGCATGTCGCTACAGTCTTACAATGCTTACGGGAGAATAATCTGTATGTGAAGGCAGAGAAATGCGAGTTCCATGTCTCCACAATTTCCTTCCTTGGATGCACCCTATCCCCAGGACATATTAGAATAGATGCTGGAAAAGTAGAAGCCATGACAAGCTGGCCTGTACCCCGTTCTGTAAAGGAACTGCAGCGTTTTGCCGTCAATTCATTAGGGGTCTCAGTTCTGTAGCGGCCCCTCTTACCAACCTCCAGAAAGGGGGGAAGAAATGCCACTTCTTGTGGACCTCTAAGGAAGACCAAGCTTTTAACGCATTAAAGACTGTGTTTACCAGTGCCCCCATATTACACCTCCCAGATCCCAAGCTCCCTTTCATAGTAAAACTCGACGCATCAGAAGTAGGCATGGGCGCTGTACTATCACAAAGGCAGGGGAATTTACCAAAGTTGTTTCCCTGTGCTTATTTCTCGAGGAAGCTAAAGCTAGCGTAGATTAACTATGGCATGGGAGATTGCGAACTCCTGGCTATGATGCTCACGCTGGAACAATGGCGTCACTGGCTGGAGGGTGCGGAGCAGCCCTTCTGATTCGTTGAGTTTTACTATTATATCTCGGCTTGACTATTGTAACTCACTCTACCTTGGAGTCAGTCAGTCCTGTCTGGCCCGTCTCCATCTAGTTCAAAACGCTGCGGCACGTCTCTTGACTGGAACGCTCAAACTACTAACCGAAAAGGTAAATGAAATAATAATAATTAAGTCGAAGTACAGAACCACATTGACTGATGACCACCTCGACCACCTGTTTAAGGCTGGTGCTCAGCTCCTACTGCCCGGATCATGAGAAGCTAGCTGACTTCTCCCAGTGCCAGAAGTCCCACTAAGGTAGAGAAGTGTTTTTTTATTATTCTCATCTTGAACTAGGCATAGGCCTATTCAGGGCTTTAGCGATGCCTTTCCGCGTCTCCCCTATAAAGCTTGTTATACTTTCGAAAGTGACTGTAGCGCGCGACTCCGCACACCTCGCGCTAACCTCTGTGAATGGCGGAAGCGTTTACCGCATCACATTCTATGCAGTGTTGTCCAAAACGACATGTGGTAGCAGTGGCGTGCATAGACATCTTGGGGGGGGGGGGGGGGGGGACTTTTATTTGTCACATTCTCTAAACGTGAGTTTTCAATGGAAAAAAGTCACGCAGCCAACTAATATAATTCATATCCAATATACAATCATGTCCTTCAGTTAACTTCTGTTTACCCTCCACTGTCTGCAGGCCTTGTTGCATATATTTTACAATTAAGTGTGTTTTCATTACATGAATGCAGATGGGCATTTTTCACAGGTAATGGGTAACTTCCCGTTTCTTCTTTCACAAACGAATGTGTTAATTTATGTTGCCTAACAAAACCTATACAACAGAAAACTTTCAGCTTAATACAGTTGTGATCAAATTTATTCAACCCCCAATGCTGCGAAGGGTTTTATGGAATTCAGTGGACATTTGTAATTGTGTTCATAATGAAATCTTACAAGGACTTGTTAAAGAACTAAATGCAACTAAGATAGCATCAATTTTTTTTGTCATAAAGTATTAAATGGCCTTTTTGTGATTTCTTCATTGACACAATTATTCAACCCCTTTACGACTACCACTCCTAAGAACAGAGGTTCATTCCAGTGTTTTCCATCAGGTATTGAAAACATCTGTGGATGTCAACGAGCAGCAATCAAGCATGATAAGCACCAATTAGGCAGATTTAAAAGGACTGTGATACTCAGCTCCTTCTAGACATCTACTGGTGTGTTTCCAAGCATGGTGAAGGCAAGAGAATGGTCCCAGAAGACAAGAGAAGAGGTTATTGCTCTTCACAAGAATGGCAATGGATATAAAAAGATTGCGAAGTTGTTAAATATTCCAAGAGACACTATCGGAAGTATCATTCGCAAGTTCAAGTTAAAGGGCACAGTGGAAACGTTACCTGGTCGTGGCAGAAAGAAGATCCTGACCGCGACTGCTGTGCGCTACCTGAAGCGTAATGTGGAGAAAAATCCCCGCGTGACTGCTAAGGAACTGAAAAAAGACCTGTCAGATGTGGGCACTGAAGTTTCAGCTCAGACAATAAGGCGCGCACTGCATAACGAAGACCTCCATGCCAGAACGCCCAGACGCACCCCCTTGCTGACTCCAAAGAACAAGAAAAGTCGACTGCAGTATGCCAAAAGTCATGTGGACAAGCCACAAAGGTTTTGGAACAGTGTACTGTGGTCAGATGAAACTAAATTAGAACTGTTTGGGACAATGGACCAGCGCTATGTTTGGAGAAGGAAGAACCAGGCTTATGAACAAAAGAACACCTTGCCTACTGTGAAGCATGGCGGGGGGTCAATTATGCTTTGGGGCTGTTTTGCTTCTAATGGTACAGGAAAGCTTCAACGTGTGCAGGGTACCATGAATTCCCTTCAGTACCAGGAGATCTTGGAGGAAAATGTGATGGAGTCAGTCACAAACCTGCGGCTTGGGAGACGTTGGGCCTTCCAACAGGACAATGATCCGAAGCACACATCCAAGTCCACTAGAGCATGGTTGAACATGAAAGGCTGGAACATTCTAGAGTGGCCATCGCAATCACCAGACTTAAATCCAATTGAGAACCTCTGGTGGGACCTAAAGAAGGCAGTTGCAGTGCGCAAGCCTAAGAATGTGACTGAACTGGAGGCTTTTGCCCATGAAGAATGGGCTAAGATACCCATAGGTCGCTGCAAGACACTTGTGTCAAGCTATGCTTCACGCTTGAAAGCTGTCATAACTGGAAAAGGATGTTGTACTAAGTACTAAAAAATAATGTCACTAGGGGGTTGAATAAAACTGATAATGATGTGAGCACAGTAAAGACATTTGTGGTTATTCCATCATAAATATTATGTTATGTTTGTCTAATTTATAAGTGCCTCTTTGATATAATTGTAAATAAGATGACTGAAATGATCAAAATCAATGTCAAACTGGCCAAAACACTTTATTTCAGTGGGGGTTGAATAAATTTGATCACAACTGTACATAGATTTGCAAACTCTACCTTAATTATTTGTATGAGGTCCTCACGTTATCTATCATTGATTTGGGCTAGAGCGACTAGTTTATCAGGTGACCAGTCGGCTAAAAATGCTTAGTAGTTTGGTGCCGTATGAGACATTTTACTGCACAACAAAATGAGTTCATGTTGGGCTTAGAGGGCAAACGGTACGATTTGACTTGATGTGTATGTGACCTGGCTGGTGGGGCACGGGAGAAGAAGTCTATCTGTGACCGTGTGTGCTGTGCTGAAGACGCTTCCTTCCACTCGCTGAACTGAACTGCTGCTGCAGCGCATCTGGTGTGACAAAGGAAGAGAGAGGTCGGGTGTGTCCGAGGTGGTGGCTCATTTCATTGTTTTCAAAAGATCATTTCAAACCGACCTCAGTAAAATGATAATAATAATTAAAAAAACGAAGTTTCAAAAGGGCACTTTCGTTGATAAAGGGCAGAGTTGGTGGTGCTTTAGCACCACCTGATGTCTATGTGTGCACGCCACTGTGTGGTAGTATAAAGAAACACCCCTCAAAAACAGGAGAAGGAACATTTACCTGACCAATTTTTATGTTGCTTTGTGTTTCAGATTTGAAAAGTGCTGGCTTTAGGCTAAAGTACTTGAAAATGCACTTAAAACACTTATAAAACACACGTAAATAATTTAAAAGTAATTTATATATACGAATTGGCTTGTTATTTTGACATTTGTGCGCCTAAGCGTTGCATTTTGTGTGCGATCCGGTGATATTGTTGGCCTCAGTGACCCCTTGTCTCATGCCGCTGTTTGCGTTCCGGCATCGTTTGATTTACAAAGCACTGGGCCTATTCATATCCACATACTGGACTTAGAAGAGTATGTTACTATCTTGAATTACACACATTCATATCCATATACTTAGAAAAGTATGTTCCGATTTTTATCTGTTTTCAAGTTGAATTTAAATTAGGGGTGGGCATAGATAAAAAATTTTAAATCTAGATTAATCTCACTGAAATCTTGAAATTAATCTAGATTAATCTATATTAAAATGGCTCATATGCGTGCTACCCAAGTAATGACTAAAAGTCTAAAAGTCCGTTTTTGAGATAGGGTTTCTTAATACAGAGGGTGCATTAGACCAGGGGCTCATCTCCTGTTTCCAAAATGCATCAATTGAGGAAGCTGTTCTACTTTGATACTTGAAGAAAAAAAACATGCTCAATAAAATATAGGCTACTCGTGTTCAACGGTTTATTCAGTTAAACATGAATTTGTAAGCCTACATACTGTACATTAAAAGGGGTTGATAATGTTTATTCAGCTAAACATGATATTTGAAATGTAAGTCAACATTTAGTACATTTAACCTCACGGACTTAATTTGGGAGGGACTTTTTCAAAAGCCAGTTTTGGTCCTCTGCAGTTTTAACGGTTAAAAAGAAATATTTAAATAAAACGAATCTAGCGCTAGGACCATGCAGAAAACGACTGCTCCGAGCTCCGCTCCGGTAACACTTTGTTCCTTCCTAAAAATAAATTTTCCATGAAGCAAATCTGGCGACTTCGTGGCTGCATCCATGTAAACACACGTACGATTTGTAATTCACAGGTTTGAAACCTCGTTATCGCCCCTACTGTGCAATTTGGTTAGGAATACAACAGAGCTAAACTATCAAGTTGAAAGTCATCATAGTTTGCTTACCTATTTTGACCCAGTTCCCAACCCAACTTTAAGAATAGATTAACGGCAATAATTTTTTTATCGCCCGATAAGAGTATCAAATTAACGAACGCCGTTAACGGCCCACCACTAATTTAAATCCATCTGCCAGTTTCCCTGCCAGTGCCACTGCCCAGTGAAGTTTAGCATTCTTAAATATTGGACTTATCTTCTCCTCCTTCCTGGTTTGAAGTTATCTTTTCTAGAGTTATTGTTATTGTGTGTGTGTGTGTGTGTGTGTGTGTGTGGCTAAGAGAGATAGAGATGGTGTGAAGTTCTTGTGAGATTCTTGTTCTGTTTTGACAACCTATTTTTGACGCATTGATCATTTCCTCATTTGTTGGATTTACGTCTTATTCTCCACCTGTGCAAATAAAAGAACAACTACATTTGAACTGTGATTAGGGTTCCTTGTTTAAATTATTGCCCGGCCCTTCTGTTTGACTTGGTAGATCTCGGCATGCCAACAACTTCAAAAGTAGATCTTGGTTAAAAAAAGGTTGGGCACCCGTGGTGTACACCGACCACAAAACCCTCGAGTACATAAAATGTGCTAGATGATTAAATCCATGGCAGGCAAGGTGGGCTTTATTCTTCTCTTGCTTCCGGTTTTCGGTATGTTACAGACCCAGTTCTAAGAATACCAAGGCGGATGCTCAATCTCGGATCCACGAGAAAACACAGAGTGATGGAGCACCTGAACATATCTTAAAAGACTCTTGTTTCCTTGATCTCATCCAATGGGATGTACAAGATCACTTAGATGAAGCACTACGTTATGATCCCTGAGGATGGCCCCGAAGGTAAACAATACGTCCCTGTATCAATAAGAGGGTGTATCCTTCAACTCACCCACGACACAGCCGGGACAGGTCATCCTGGCATTACACATACTAAACATCTCATTGCGCAAAAATAGTACTCGTGGCCATCGTGGGAAGAAGATATCCACGATTACCTACTTGCATGCGTACGTTTCAGGAGGTAATGCCGTCATTTTTGTTGTAGTAGATAGGTTTTCAAAGAAATAATAATTCCTCGCCCTAAGCTACCCACAGCCATGGAAACAGCCTCGGACTGGCTGAAGCATAGTGCCTGTACCTGGGAGCTAGCTCACGTGCAGTTCTACATACCCGTCCGTCGTATGAACGTTGATCGTCATCGTTTCCCAGCACTAATATATCACCCTTGCCAGTGTGTGTCGCTCTCTACCAAAAATCTCAGCCTGCGCTTACCCTGCTGCAAACTCAGCCCTTGGTACATCGGACCATTAAAAGTTCTTAAGAGTCAATACTGTTACTTATAAACTTCTAATGCCCCCACAGTATCGCATTAATACTACTTTTCACGTCTCTGTCCTTAAGCCTGTCCTTTTCAGCCCCATGTTAGTCTCCTCTGTGCCGAACCATCCCCCGGAATCATTAGACATCGACGGTCAACCGGCGTACATCGTCTGGGAGTTATTGGAATCCTGATGTCGATGCGATGGTCTCCAATACCTCATCGATTGGGAGGGCTTTGGGCCTGAGGAGAGAGCCAGGGTACTGCCACATCCTCTGTCCTTCTCTTATAACCGATTTCCACACTGCCCATCCACATTTCCCAGCCCCCCATGGCCGTGGCCATCAAGAGATGCTCCACTGAGGGTGGTAATGTCAGGAATAACACCTGATAGCCTAACCGTATTCACCTGTTTCTCTTTACCACGCCCATATTCCCAACCATATTTATATACCTGCGCTTCACTTCCTGGTTGCGAATCTGTTGATCCTCCTGTGTACCGATCTTTGCTTGTTCCCTAGACCACGTCTTCTACCTAGCCCTCTGGTGCCTTGCGGACTCTGCCACCTCGTTATGACCTCGGACCAGATTGACTACTCCCGTGTAGCTACACGAGCTAACCCTCATACCACCATTGCCAGCTCGTATGCTACCATTGTACCGATCTGTCAAAATAAAAGCATTGTGCTTTTGTACAAGTATCCCTCTCTGTTTCCTTATTTCGTTACAGGTACACCTGTCCAAGTGCTCATAAAAGCAAATGTCGAATGAGCCAATCACATGGCACCAACTCAATGCATTTAGGCATGTCGACACGGCCAAGACGATCTGTTGAAGTTCAAACCAAGCATCACAATGGGGTAGAAAGGTGATTTAAGTGATTTTGAACGTGGCATGGATGTTGGTGCCAGATGGGCTGGTCTGAGTATTTCAGAAACTGCTGATCTACTGGGATTTTCACGCACAACCATCTCTAGGGTTTACAGAGAATGGTCTGAAAAAGAGAAAATATCCTCTGAGCAGCAATTCTGTGACCGCAAATGCCTTGTTGATGCCAGAGGTCAGAGGAGAATGGCCAGACTGGTTTGAGCTGATAGAACGGCAACAGTCACTCAAATAAGCAGTTGTTACAAATGAAGCATGCAGAAGAGCATCTCTGAACACACAACACATCGAACCTTGAGTTGGATGGACTACAGCAGGAGAAGACCACACTGGGTGCCACTGCTGTCAGATAAGAACAGGAAACTGAGGCTACAATGCACACAGGCTCACCAAAAATGGACAATAGAAGATTGGAAAAAACGTTGCCTGGTCTGATGAGTCTCGATTTCTGCTGCGACATTCAGATAGTAGGGTCAGAATTTGGCATCAGCAACATGAAAGCATGGATCCATCCTGCCTTGTATCAACGGTTCAGGCTAGTGGTGGTGGTGGTGGTGGTGCAATGGTGTGAGGGATGTTTTCCTGGCACACTTTGGGTTGATTAGTACCAAATGAGCATTGTGTCAACGCCACAGCCTACCTGAGTATTGTTGCTGACCATGTTCATCCCTTTATGTACCCAGTGTACCCATCTTGTAATGGCTACTTCCAGAAGGACGATGCGCTATGTCATAAAGCGCAAATCATCTCAGACTGGTTTCTTGAACACGACAATGAGTTAACTGTACTCGAATGGCCTTCACAGTCACGAGGTCTCAATCCAATAGAGCACCTTTGCAAATCTGCAGCAACTGTGTGATGCTCTCGTGTCAATATGGACCAAACTCTCTGAAGAATGTTTCCAGTACCTTGTTGAGTCTATGCCACGAAGAATTAAGGCACTTCTGAAGACAAAATGGGGACCAACATGATACTAGCAAGGTAAAGTGGCCGGCAGGGCTGGACTGGTAATCTGGCGTACCGGGCATTTGCCCGGTGGGCCGCCAGTCCTCAGGGGCCGATGGATTTTTTTTTCCCCCCCTTTTTTTCTAAGAGACCGGCCCACAATTTAGAGAGGGCGGCCCATTGGCCCATCTTCAATATAGACAGTGGACTGAACCAATCAGGATATAGGACGAAAGTTGCCCCACCCTTTCTCTGCGTGGTCCGCTGTAACTCCCGCTACGTTCAGTGTTGAACGCGTTGTTAAAGGAGAGGCAACATGGAGCAACAGAAGCTCCAGAAAGGGGGTGCGGAGAAGTTACGTGTGAGGAAATTGAAGAGTCTCAATGTAGATGCTACAAAATGTGTAAAAATCACAGACATGTTCGCTGCTGTAGCCTCCGTGTCCTCTGTAGGTGAAGACAGCAGCAGCAGACAGGGAGAGCAGCAGCCAGAGATGCAGGCTTGTGAAAGAGAAACCGAGGGACAGACTGAGTGGGAAAGTGTAGTACGTAAGCAGGTAGTAATGTTAGAATAACACAGGGACTTTATTACATGAGAATGATTGATTAATATCAATATTAATTGGTATTTGCATACTTCCCAAAATCTGGCGGCCATGCGCCCTTATTCTGATAATATACCAAATGGTCAAGACTGAGAAGTGTTGGATGAGCAGCAAGTGTCCATTTTAGGCTATCATAGCATTTTAGATATTTAGGTTAAAGGTGTGTTGAAACGCTGCATAGTAGTTTTTGAATTTGTAGCCTCTATGCTGTGGTTCAACATGTTTTAAAAAGCACTCAATGTGACGCTCGAAATACGAGGCACGACGAACATCAACTGTGCAACACTGAAGTTTAATGAAAACAAACAAACATGTGAAGCTCCGTGCGGAGTGCAAACAGACAACACACCTCTCACACAGGCACGAAACTTTAGACAAAGACGAGCACAAGACACTGCGTGAACGCACATTAAATAGGTGATTAACACAGACCCTCGTGATCTCGAGACAAGGCACAGGTGCGACAACGAACACGCTCACAAACAACCCACACCCACGGAACTACAAATATGGACATAACGACACACAGACAACGTAGCGGCACGCCCACAGGGAAGGGTCCGGAGCTGTGACCGTGACACTCAAGTTTTAAAACTTATAAATGATAAATAAAAGCATTGCAATTTAAGCATGACTACAGTAAGTTTAAAAAACTATAAAAGTAATATTAGCAAAAGAAATGCCCACACTGAATAAGAGTAAAACGGTGTCAAATGCTTTTAAGAATTAATTCATAAAGCAGCTTTGTTTGAAGCCAGATACAAATACATGTTATAGCTGTTTAAAGGAGGGAGCACCTTTAACCTGAAGAATTAGAATTGAGCTGTTAAATCGGAGAAATTCAGAAAATGCATATTAGAGATGATTTCAATAAAATCATAAAAGTGGTTGTGATATTATAATGCTAAGATTGAATCCAATGACTTTAACCAGTAACTTTTTAATTATTTTTTTCCACGTCGTACCCCACATACATAAATTACAAGTCCGTTGTGCTCCGCTAATTATGAGAGATCAGTCTAAACCAAAAATGCCAGGGCCGATTTTTTGTCCCAGTCCAGCCCTGGTGGTCGGTTTGTGTAGGTGCTACCTCCTCAAGCACTTTAGCGTGCCCCGTATTGGCCACGTTAGGCATGGTAAGGAGACCAGTCCCAGAGGGCAGTGGAGAGGGCTGTTGGGCAGTAGAAGCTGAGAGACGGGGGTGGAACGAGGACTGGTGGGGCTTCCCAACTCATGAAGAACAGTTCATGTTTTGTAATATTTATTTGATCCTCTTGTTAAAGGCAGGACATTTTAGAACTTGGGTTTCATACTCCACAGTAGTGATTTTTGTTTGATTGCTTTTTTTTAAACATGATTTTGTGATATTCTTTACTTAATGTAATCCTTCTGCTGTAATCCAGGGCTGTGGAAATAGGCATGTAACGCGCCACAGGCTCGCTAGTATGTGGTTGTGCAGTCACTTCCTTTAAAAATAACAATGACCTGCTTAAATCAGCATTACAGGCGGCAAGGAATGCGCTGGGTCGTTATGGTAGCTCCAGTAAATACACGTATGTGGGTTTCGTCCGTGGATGTGGGAAACAACACGCGACCTGTCTTGGTTTCTAGCTGTTTGCTATCACGTCCTGCCATCAAATCAAAAGGAAATGGAGATGCGACGGGCGGCTTGTGACCACGTGTAATGCGATTGAGCTTGATCACGTGCGTTCTGGGCCCGAAGCGATGATAAACGCACCATTATGTTGAGGGAGATCGGGTTTGCTTTGTGATTAGGGGCTGGTGGTGACTCACTTGTGCCCCATTTTGTTATCGAGCACTCATCTCCCACTGGCGTCCCGTCCCAAGCCTGCTCGCCCTGCGTGAGACGATATCTACCTCAGTATTGTCTGCAGCTACAGTTTCAGCGTTGGTTTGACTTCGCCAGGCCAGAAGACACTCCTCACAACTCGGATAAAAGCCGAATAACGCCGCTTCTCGTCAGAGATGTGTCTGATAAAACCGCCTGGCTCCGTTTTCCTGCTGTTCTCGTTTGAGTCTTGCGCGAGCTCTATGTTGCACGGTTGTGTGGGATGAAAGCGGAGAAAAAAACCCTCGTTTTTATTTTGTTTTTCGTTGTTGTTGTTTTGTTTTATATTATCGGTTCCTCATCTCATCTTTAAGAACCAGTAAGATGAAATGGCAAAAATGAACAAGGAGGCATCATTCTAGTGAATTTGCCTCAAAGTTTCTTTGACCTAATTTGGTACTTTTTCAAAGAACAAAGTGAAAAGGGATTTCGCAAAGTATCTGTAGGAGTGTTGGAGACTCTGCTGTAGTTGGGCCGTTATTGGAGCTCCAGCTGGAGTTTAGTTAAATATGCAGTGTAGAAAAAAATCGGATGGGGCTAAACATAAAGATCAGAAGAGATATTGGAGGGTGAGATGGGGATTTATGAGTTTTATGAGTATACAGAAACAAAACCAAAGAACCTGCCAAAATTCTGAGAAATCACCCATGCGCACGCGCCCACGCAGGCAGTCATTCCTGACTAATGTTGCTTAGTTTCAGTGTTATGTTGTTTTATTTTACACACACACACACACACACACACACACACACACACACACACACACACACACACACACACACACACAGAGGCTGCATTGTCTCGCAGGTTTAACCCCAGTCGCCATTATTAGGTCATACTCTGGGCTTTTCGCAGGTGTGTGTGTGGTAAAAGCTCTTTTATGCTTCCCGTGTCGGCCGGAGGCAAAGCTCCTTCTCCACCGCGATGATTTAACTTTCAGCTGGGGTTTGTTCTCGAGAATAGGTGCAGTCACCTATTGTAATCTGATCTCTTGAAAGTCACCTGAAATGTAACACTTTGAGCGCACACACCTCTCTGTCCCTGAACCCCACGCACAACTACGTTTGCTTATAAGCAAAATAGTGGGGTGCGCTCGAGGGCACGTTACGAAATGAGCATGTAAACGACGTATTCAGAGTTCACAGAGATGTATAACACTTTGAATAAATCAGACACAACGTCATAGACATCCCTCGTGCGGTGATTGTTAAGGCTATTCGTCCTTATCCCCTCTCTGATATGGATCTTTATTAAAGACAATCTTGACATCAAACAGCTCAGCTATCTGTCACGCAAGGTTGTGAGATATGAGATAATACAAATATTAATTACTACAATAATTGACCTTACACTACTGATCACCAAAAGCCTAGAAGAAAAAATATTTGGCACGAGAATGAATTGAAGTGTTGATTAGGAGTAAGTTAGATGGGCGTCCTGCATTAATAATGCTGTTCTTTGCAGTCGCGCGTGTTGTTTATCTGGAGTGGCTGAAAGAGTCTGGAGGGACCCGGTGGACGTTTGTTCATCGGTTAAGAGGACTGTAGACAGCCGGAGACACAGGGTTGTGGCTGGGAGACACCGTGACGCATACGCAGTCTGTCTTCTTGCTTATGGAGGGTACACCATGCTGAGAGATTCACTCTTAACACTCGTAAAGAAAGATTTCCTCCTGTAGGTCCGCAGGAGTAAATCTAATCCTTTTAGCAGTTAAATTAAAGGTCGTTCGTTTTAATATGACTGTAAACCGTCGGTCGGCCTAATAACGTCATTCTCCGTAATTGTTGGTAATTGTCAGAAGTGATTAACGACGAATTAATTCCGTTCCGTTCGCTGACTTATTCTGCTTCAGGTTTTGCCTTCGTCTTGGAATAGCTGAGGAAGAGAGAGAGGGAGAGAGAGAGAGAGATGTAAGTGACTGAAACGAAACCCCATAGGCGACTTATTCTCTTTATTCGGACACAAAGCGCCTCGGATCCGCAATAAAGACAACAGTCCAAGAACAGTCCATACCAGCGGATGAGGAGACCGCGGTCCCGGTCCAACCTACAGACGGGCACCACTGCCAAATTAACGAGCAATGCTCTTCTGCGCGCAACAGCAGGATCCGCCAGCAGCTCCTCACAGCACAAAATAACTATTGTGGGGGAAGAGGCGTCTGATAGCGCAACTGCTCCGGCACCAAACAGGCGGACGAGACAGATGTAAGCTTCACGTGTCACAGCTGGTTCCGGTACTGCAGGGACTGCTGCGCGGATTGTTTTCCGCGATCACTCACTGAGCGTCAGTTAAGTCACCGGGCTGGTCCAAAGTGCCGGGCAGTCCCGAGCGGCTGTTTGGAGGAGCGCGCTGCTGCGGATCGAGAGTGGCCCATATGTTGGTGACGTGCACAGAAGAGCTGTGTGCCGCGCGCTTCTCTGGGGACAGGTGCTGCTGCGCGCGTGTTGCAGGGGGGGTTAGCCCGAGACGCGACCCGCACGCCGCTGCACAGTTGTCTTAAGGATGTCACGGCGGCGCTTGGGATCGGATCTGCAGAGAGACAGGTGCGACAGCAGAGAGCAGCTTTGAAACGGCACTCGTGCTGAGGTCGACGGTAACGGACGACCCCGCCTCTTTTCGCTCATTCTGGATTTTAGCTTGTGGGAGGCGAGACTGAAGAATTGGAGCGCCAGGAACGCCGGGCTTACCTTTTACGAGTTACTGGTAAGTGTCGCTTTTAAAGGACCGGTCGGTGGGTTTATGTGGTGCGCTGCAAGGCATTAATTTCAGTGGCGCCATATGCTGCTACAGTCGGGGCGCGAGCGCATAGGGTTCTGTGCCCGTGCAGTTTCGAAAACGGTACCCTGTTAGTTCAGCCGTGTCCTTTTTAATTAATAGTTAATGAAACGCCACGGGCAGGTCTCAAGTTTGTACAGTTGTCACGTTGCTTTGCTCCGGTTTGTTCGAGGTTTTCCACGAGTGGAAGTAATTGGGATTATGCTGCGAATGCACCTCAACACTTTTACTCATGTGTGTAAATGAGTGA
>NC_135214.1:35667582-35669738 GCF_052324685.1 Brachyhypopomus gauderio
AGAGAGAGAGAGAGAGAGAGAGAGAGTGAAATGTATTCCATGGCCTGTTTGCTTGTCTGAGGGATTTTTAAAGACGGGAGGAACTAATAATGGGCCTGAACACAGAACAGGGAAATCCTTTCACTTCCAGGAGAAAGACCTCACACACACACACGCGCACACACACACACACACACACACACACATACGCGCACGCGCCACACACACACACACACACACACACACACACACGCAACATAATGAAGTTCCACAGTTTTCCTTCCTGACCCATCAGCGCTGCATTAACACGTCCACACCTGTCTGAAATGCAGCAGCACATCATGGTTAAATGAAGATGGGGGACTGTTTCAGGCTCACGTGAGTCCCAAGGTTCAACGTGGACAGATGGGCTAGATGTGTCTGGCTAGTTGGCTAACGTGTGTGGAGCTGAAGAGAGTTTGAGTGCCGAGCTGTCCAGGCTGAGAGGGGAGCCCCATTGATGGGCTTGTGATGGTCTGTGTGTGTGTGTGTGTGTGTGTGTGTGTGTGTTTTACACTGAGGTAAAGATGTGATGAAAGGAGATCAAATGAATGGAGTTGTTAGCATCACTGAGTGTGAATAAAATGTGTGGGTATCTATGTGTGTCTGTGAGAATGTGTGTGTCTCCGTGAGTGTATTTGTGTGAGAGTGTGAGTTTGTGAGTGTGTGTTTGCTGCTGTGAGGGGATGTACTAATGAGGGACCCTAGCAAGAGGAAATCCTTCACCCACAGGGGGAGAGGAGATGAACCTCACACACACACACACACACACATGCTTGGTTACACTGACATGCTTCACAGACATGCCTTTCAACACACTGATACAAAGTTGTTCTTTGTCTCGCTCTCATTGTAACTGTCTGTACTCTCTCAATATGCCTTTCAACACACACACACACACACACACACACACACACACAGAATCATCTTTCTCTTTAGCTACAGGCTCTTTAACCTGTTTGTTGATTTTGGCTATTTTCACTGTGAGAGACGTGTGTGTGTGTGTGTGTGTGTGTGTGTGTGTGTGTGTGTGTGTGTGAGATGTAAGGAGACTCCAGCAGTTTTCACTTTCCTCCTGATGGAATGTTCTGGAATTTTTTGAATTTTCTGGTATAAACACTTTCAGAATAAAAATAGCAAGCGAGCCGTTATTCCCTCAGACAGTGGAGTAATGGATGAGTGAGAAGGGTGAAAGGGTGAGGGTCAGCTGAGTGAGTGTGTGCTTTTGACAGGTGTGTGTTGTTGTGTGAGTGTGTGCTTTTGACAGGTGTGTGTTGTGCGAGTGTGTGTTTATGACGGGTGTGTGTTGTGTGAGTGTGTGTTTGACAGGTGTGTGTTGTACGAGTGTGTGTTTATGACAGGTGTGTGTTGTACGAGTGTGTGTTTATGACAGGTGTGTGTTTATGACGGGTGTGTGTTGTGTGAGTGTGTGTTTATGACAGGTGTGTGTTGTTGTACGAGTGTTTATGACGGGTGTGTGTTGTGTGAGTGTGTGTTTATGACGGGTGTGTGTTGTGTGAGTGTGTGTTTATGACGGGTGTGTGTTGTGTGAGTGTGTGTTTGTGACGGGTGTGTGTTGTGTGAGTGTGTGTTTGTGACGGGTGTGTGTTGTGTGAGTGTGTGTTTGTGATGGGTGTGTGTTGTGTGAGTGTGTGTTGTGACGGGTGTGTGTTGTGTGAGTGTGTGTTTGTGACGGGTGTGTGTTGTGTGAGTGTGTGTTTGTGACGGGTGTGTGTTGTGGTGAGTGTGTGTTTATGGTGTCGGTGAAGAGCCCCTCCTTCCATCTCTCTCCCTGTGTTGAAGGGCAGGGAGGAGGCTGGATCAGGAGGCAGAGTGAGGAGGCGGGGTCAGAAGGCAGGGTCAAGCTGGACAGGGGATGGAGGTCAGACTAACAGATCTGGTGGACTGTGTTCTTCACAGTCTACAGCAAAACATGTACCTGTCCATCCATGTGCTTAGATCTCTCTCTCTCTATTACTGTCCCTCTCTCTCTCTCTCCCTCTGTCTCTATTACTGTCCCTCTCTCTCTTTCTCTCTCACTGTCCCCTCTCTCTCGACATCAAGAGGATGAGAGAGGGAGAGAGAGAGAGAGAGAGAGAGATGAGAGAGAGAGAGAGAGAGGAGAGAGCACGAGAGAG
>NC_135214.1:35670529-35700529 GCF_052324685.1 Brachyhypopomus gauderio
GAGGAATGTACCAGTCAGCTGACTATTGACACCTTTAGCTCTCTCTCTCTCCCTCTCTCTCTCCATGTCTCTCTCTCTCCATCTCTCTCTTCATGTCTCTCTCCCTCTCCCTCTCTGCCCTCCCTCTCTCTTTTCCCAAACTTTCTCATTCCCATCTCTCCTTGTCTCTTCAGTCTCTTTGTATCTGTTTCTCTCTGTTTGTTGTTTTGTGTGCGATTTATTTCGTGAGGTTTTAGAGCTGCAACGTGCAGATATTTGTGAAGCCCGTGTGATTCACGTCTCCCTCTGGCACCTAAGACACGTTTATTTGTGCAGCGTGTGTTACACACACCGCCAATTCAAAGTGCTGTTAAGAGAATAAAAAGAATTGGTAAAGTGTGTGATCAGTAACAACAATAACAACTATAATATTCTCTCCCTCTCTCTTTCTTTCACTCTGAATGAGATCGCATGAACCCAGTGATAGAGAGATATTACATGTTGAACATTGTGAGCATGTGTGTGTGTGTGTGTGTGTGTGTGTGTGTGTGTGTGGTGTGTGTGTGTGAGAGAGAGAGAGAGAGAGAGAGAGAGTGAGAGAGAGATAAAGAGAGAGATGCAAAGACCATCTGGTGGCAACAGGTCTGA
The DNA here is from genome assembly GCF_052324685.1 of Brachyhypopomus gauderio. Classification (NCBI taxonomy): domain Eukaryota; kingdom Metazoa; phylum Chordata; class Actinopteri; order Gymnotiformes; family Hypopomidae; genus Brachyhypopomus; species Brachyhypopomus gauderio. Next base: position 35,671,157 of record NC_135214.1, read on the forward strand.
TGTTAGTGGGTGGTCACTGCTGGAGAGATTGAAGTGTGTGTGTGTGTGTGTGTATGTGTATGTGTGTGTGTGTGTCGGTGTGATACATTTGTATTTCTATGTAAATGTTTTTTTTTCTCCCTGTGCTACCCATCAGCTGCTGTATGTGTCTATGTCAACATCGATTTCTGAGCAGATCTCACACACACACACACACACACACACTTTCCTTCTCTGTCTCTTGCTACACCCTGTGGTCTATTTGCTGTACTCCAGGTGAATATTCATAACCCGTTCCCCCTGTGTTTTAAATATCTTGTTTATATTGTGGCCAACATCAGACACCTGGCTGGTATTTACTTGATATGGAACATCCTACACCATCAACTGGCCAACCAGAGAGAGAGAGAGAGGGAGAGAGAGAGAGAGGGAGGGAGGGAGAAGTTGAAGAGGGAGGGGATGAGAGGTTGTCATTTTCTTATCAGTCAGGTCCATCCTTGCCTTCAGGCCTTTGCTAATGAAAATTACTGCCTGCAGACGCTCGACTTGTGGGAGCAGTGCAGTCTGGGTAAAAAGCCTAAGCAATGTGGGACCTTAAACACTAAACAGTATGTTCAATTAGTGCACTCCTAATGAGCTCCTGTCTTCATAAACCAATTAAACCTGACAAGGCTCTGCCTCCTGTGTGAGGTTTTCCTTCACCTGCTGGGGTGTCCAAACATGGCCAAGCTCAACAGTACCTTTATACATTGATACCATATAACATTTCACATATTTATGGCATATAGTATCTAGTAGATGTGTTTATGGTATATATTTTGTTTTAAGTAGTCTTGTGGTATAGTATTCGTGGCATATAGTATGTAGTGTAGTAGGTTGTATTGTGGTATAGAATTTGCAGTGATGGCTTAGTTACCTTGAAAAAGTAATCCGATTACTGATTACTCCTTTAAAAAATAACTTAGTTACGTTACTTATTACTTGATTTTAAAAGTAACTACGTTAGATTACAAGTTACTTTAGTAGTTACATTCAGCAGCAAAATTAGTTCTTCCAATAGGCTACTCATTTTATTGGAAGTGCATTTTTAACAGTAACAATGTCTTGACATCTAAATGATGTATCTCAGGGTATTGTTTTGTAAATGTATTTGTAAACGTAATACTGTAAACTGAGCCAAGAACAAAGAAAATATATATATTTTTACTAGGGAAAATAAAAATAGTAACGCAGTTACTTGGATAAGTAACTTTAATCTGATTACTGGACTGGAAATAGTAACTCGTTATATTACTCGTTACTGAAAAAAGTGGTAAGATTAGAGGAATACGTTACTAAGTAACCCGTTACTGACATCACTGAGTATTTGTGGCATATAGTATGTAGTATGTTATGTTTTTGGACACGGTCTTGATCTCTTTGTCTTCCAGGAGCATCTAACACACAGTCATCTCCTCCACACACGTATCTCTCTCCTGTTCTGCTTCTCTCTGCTTGTTTATGCTTAGCTTGATGTTTAACCTTTAAACAATTATCTTCTCACTCCGTATAAATAGCAATGCTTGTCCTTGCTGCTTTATTTCAATCTCGGCCGCCCCTGCAGTCGTCAAGGAAACTCTATCCCGCCAATCTAAACTACAGACCTAAACTACAGGCCTAACCAGACGAGGCCGCACGCTGGATGAAGGAGCGCGCGAGCTGGGTGACCACGAGACCTCAACGCTCCTGCTAAGCGCGGCGTTGAACCGCTAATTTTCTTTGGCGCTCGCCGCCAGAGACACAGAGCACCATGGGTGTTGTAGGATTATGTGGAAATTCTGAGTAAATTGGCTAGATCTGTTTTAAAAGCAGGCGGATCAACACGGAAATATGCTGCTTTTGTGCCTGTTGTTGTGGTGAGAACAGACACGTCCCGCGGCGTAGTTCTGCTGGGGAGAATAATGTGTGTGTTTTCATTGTGGGTTTTATTGATGATTCGCAGTAAGAGAAACAGCGTAATTACTGACACGCGGAGTTGACTGCACGCGCGCAGCCGCGGCACCGCTCGCGGAAACACTCCCTGTGATTTCTGCAGTTGCTATACATACTGGCACGGGGGCGTGTTTCTCGCACGCGCGCGCTCTGGTGCTCTTTCTGTAGCTGATTCAATCACCTCTGTTTCTCGCTACTGTCACTGGTACAATTACCGACGGGAACAAAGTGGCTTTGAAGTGGCGCGGAGGGGCGAGGAGGGCGGTGGCCGGTGGAAGTAATGGCTGGAGAGCCTGAGGTCGCGCGTCTTTGCTTTGAGGTTCAGAGTTCTTTTCTTGTTTTTTGTAAGACAGGGCTCTTCGAACAGCTGGGCCAATCTCTCTCTCTCTCTCTCTCTCTCTCTCTCTCGCTCTCGCTCTCTCAATCTCTCCCCATTTTTACATTTCTTACATATGTACTTAGATGTATAGTTGATTGCAATAAAGGAATAATAGTAATAAAAAAAAATAAAGAATGATAGAAAGATTATAAGAAAGAAAGAAACAGACCTGGTTCGAGTTCTGGGGCGAGCAGCATCGTTGGTCCCTGTAAAGGGGAGAAGGTGTGTGGGCTGTCCTGTGTGACGGAAAGGTCGGATAATACCACCTATAGTACACTCGTCCTCTAACTGTGGTACACTCGTCCTCTAACTGTAGTACACTCGTCCTCTAGCTGTAGTACAGTGGTACTCTAACTAGTACACTCGTACTCTACCTGTAGTACAGTGGTACTCTACCTGTAGTACAGTGGTACTCTACCTGTGGTACACTCATCCTCTAGCTGTGGTACAGTGGTACTATAGCTGTAGTACACTCGTCCTCTAGCTGTAGTACACTCGTCCTCTAGCTGTAGTACAGTGGTACTCTAGCTGTAGCACAGTGGTACTCTAGTTGTAGCACAGTGGTACTCTAGTTGTAGTACACTCATCCTCTAGCTGTATTACACTTGTCCTCTAGCTGTAGTACACTCATCATCAAGCTGTAGTACACTTGTCCTCTATCTGTAGTACAGTGGTACTCTATCTGTAGTACACTCGTCCTCAAGCTGTAGTACAGTGGTATTCTAGCTGTAGTACACTCGTCTTCTAGCTGTAGTACAGTGGTACTCTAGCTGTAGTACACTCATTCTCAAGCTGTAGTACACTTGTCCTCAAGCTGTAGTACAGTGGTATTCTAGCTGTAGTACACTCATCCTCAAGCTGTAGTACACTCGTCTTCTAGCTGTAGTACACTCGTCCTCTAGCTGTAGGACGCTTGTCCTTTAGTTGTAGTACAGTGGTACTCTAGCTGTAGTACAGTGGTACTCTAGCTGTAGTACGTTTGTCCCCTAGCTGTAGTACGTTTGTCCTCAAGCTGTAGTACACTCGTCCTCTAGCTGTAGTACAGTGGTATTCTAGCTGTAGTACACTCATCCTCAAGCTGTAGTACACTCGTCTTCTAGCTGTAGTACACTCGTCCTCTAGCTGTAGGACGCTTGTCCTTTAGTTGTAGTACAGTGGTACTCTAGTTGTACAGTGGTACTCTAGCTGTAGTACGCTTGTCCTCTAGCTGTAGTACAGTGGTACTCTAGCTGTAGTATGCTTGTCCTCTAGCTGTAGTACAGTGGCACTCTAGCTGTAGTACACTTGTCCTTTAGCTGTAGTACAGTGGTACTCTAGCTGTAGTAGTGGTACTCTAGCTGTGGTACAGTGGTACTATAGCTGTAGTACAGGTACTCTAGCTGTTGTACACTCATCCTCTAGCTGTTGTACACTTGTCCTCTAGCTGTATTACACTGAGACTCTAGCTTTAGTACAGTGGTACTCTAGTTGTAGTACATTCATCCTCTAGCTGTAGTACACTTGTCCTCTAGTTGTAGTACAGTGGTACTCTAGCTGTAGTACACTCATCCTCTAGCTGTAGTACAGTGGTATTCTAGCTGTAGTACACTCATCCTCAAGCTGTAGTACACTCGTCTTCTACCTGTAGTACACTCGTCCTCAAGCTGTAGTACACTCGTCCTCTAGCTGTAGTACACTCGTCCTCTAGCTGTAGTACAGTGGTACTCTAGCTGTAGTACGCTTGTCCTCTAGCTGTAGTACAGTGGTAGTCTAGCTGTAGTATGCTTGTCCTCTAGCTGTAGTACAGTGGTAGTCTAGCTGTAGTACACTCATCCTCTAGCTGTAGTACACTTGCAAAGAGGGGAGACAGTGTTGGATGCTCCAGCCAAGCAGTTAGCTGCTTCTCCAAGTAACATATCGTTAATCCGAGAGAAAAGGCCACACATTATTTATTGATTTATTCAGATTTCCCAACATATGTCTGTCTTGTTGTTTTATAATTTGGACAACAGAGGAGACATGTTGGATATTCTGTGTCCATGCTGTGCCTACAAATGTCTTCCTGTCTCCATAGCCATTCCTGGGTCTTCCTCTGGCTATTTTAAGACTGTGGTGATTTAGTCAATATTTTGACTTTATCTGGGTTGGTTTAATGTTAAATGGTGTGCCAATAAAAATGTATATTGTTGTAATATCATTTTAATGGGTTTTGCTGGATTGGCTCATTTTCTATATGCCATTATATTTAAGGGTCACCATTATGCAAATTTATTGTTTATTTGATTTTGCAGAAGAGTTATTTCTAAGCAACCATCTCTCTCTCTCTCACTTTCTATCCCTCATTCCCCTTCTCACCCTCTCTTTCTTTCTCACAGTCTTTTTTATGTTTAGCCCAAGACAAATTGGAATAAACATTCTCTCTGCTGCATATTTAGCTCAATAAACAGTGTGCGATGTGGAACTAACAAACACAGGGCACATTTATTGCAGCAAACAAGGGGTGATATGCAGGAATAATAAACCAGAGAGAGAGAGAGACAGAGATGGAGGGAGAGAGGGAGAGAGATGTACTCTGATACAGATGTTTGGGGTGTGGTGATAGAGACTTCACACATACTTCATGCTTACAAGGCTGAAAAAATTAAGTGTTATCAGGAAATAACGGTACCAACTGCTCTGTGGTAATGAATGGATCACATGTGAATCCTCACTGAGTACATATAGCTGTACTACCTTGTTGTACTGTGTACTACCTCATTCTACAGTGTACTACCTCATTTTACTGTCAGTCCTGATATTCGAGGCATCAAATCTAAACAGGCCTGCTGCTTACATCAGTAGCTCTGTATTGTGTTTGTGTGTGTGTGTGTGTGTGTGCTTGTGCATATCCAGCTGGTCCGGGCCTCTGTCCTGGCTGTTTCCTATTTCGTTGTGCCCAGGCCGGGCAACAGGGCACTGGGACTGAGTCTCATCTATCTTGTCCAAGCTCTGTTGATCTCCCTTTGCTGCAGCTTGGGTTGTTATGTCACCCAAAGGCAGATCCTGCCTTACAACCTCCCTCACACAACCTTCCCCACCACCTTCCCCACCACCTCCCCCACAATCTCCTTGACTCCTCCCTCACACCTCTCTCTCAATCTCCCTCACACCTCCCACACACCCTCCCTCACACCTCCCACACACCCTCCCTCACACCTCCCACACACCCTCCCTCACACCTCCCACACACCCTCCCTCACACCTCCCACACAACCTCTCAATCTCCCTCACAACCTCTCAATCTCCCTCACAACCTCTCACACAACCTCTCACACCTCCCTCACAACCTCTCACACCTCCCTCACAACCTCTCACACCTCCCTCACAACCTCTCACACCTCCCTCACAACCTTTGGGAACGGTGTGGGTGGTGTATGCCACCTGCTGTTTACTCCTGCCTCTCACCCTGAGTGATGATGGACATCTGTCACAGCCGTGGCTTCCTTCATCACGAGACCAGGGGACCCTCAGTGTGCTGGGCTGGTCAGGGCCTGGCGTGGGGAAGGCCGTAGACGGTTAGCACGGAGTCTACTCCAGAGTCTGGCAGCATATACAGGCTCCCTCAGAGAAACCCACACATTTCAGAACAGAACAAAAGGTGAGAAACTTCCACACCCAGCAACAAAGAAGCGTTCACGGAAATGCAAACATGGTGGGTGTGTCCATCCAGCCCAGTGGACCGCCCCTAATGCTGCAGTCGTCTTTCTCAGGGGCCTTTGGCATGTACTCAAATAGAGAGGTTATTAAAGAGAGAGTGGCTGGAGTCAGCGAGGAGGTGTGTGTGTGGTGTAGGCTGCGCAAGACTGTGTGATAGTGTTTTAGGTTGTGAAAAACATGCTGGTGGATCTTATCACAAACATGCATTAGCTCATGAAAACTAGAACACAAGTTTATGTTGCAATGCACAGATGGGGCATGCTGTCCTGCCAATCATTTCGTAGAGACCCACCCCTCTCACTGACCCCGGCCCTGTCACTGGCCCTGCCTACCAAGCACCTGGAAGCTACATAGCACTAGGTCACCTGCACATGGATGTGACATAGATGTTTTCGCCTCATGTGTGTATGATGTCAAGTGTTAATTGGTGTTCGTTTGTAAACCTCTTCTTACCTCATTAACACTACACTGTCAAGATGGAAGAGGATCGTTGTGGCAGTGTTAAAATTCTTCTTGAGTCGTAAACACTGCGCAGGTAAGGGGATGAGGTTCTGTCAGGTGGAACTTGTGTCTCAGAGAGAGATGTAGTGCTTCAGGAAAGCTGTTAAACGCCCAAACCCGCCCACCACAGTACTGTAGCCCCTACCCCGTTCCACCTCGAGCACACGGCTTTGAAAAGACTTCCGTCTGCACACCCGTCTTCAAGAAGTAAATAAATGTTGTGGTTTAGGATAAAGCAAGCTCACATTTCTCTGTGGAGAAGTGTTTAAAATTCAGATCTTTCTTTCGTCTTTCCAGAAGAGAAGACAGAGAGAGTTGGAGAGAGGTTAAAACGGAGTGATAACGAACATGGGTTGGTCAGGAGTGGATCATGCTGAAACAGAGCTGCCTTCTTCTAGGAGAATGTTCTGGCATGGTTCTTCTCCTAACGTGGTGGAGTGTTGCCATGCTCCCAGTGCTGTCCCCCCGCCAAACTCTCTAAAGGGTATTTTAATCTTTCCTCTGCTTAATATAGAGGAGAGAGAGATGGGCCAACCATTACCAAAGCAGCTTAATATAGACAGACAGAGTGGCGTGGAAAAAGCTCAGGACCAAGTGGAGCATTGGTGAATGCATGGAACTGTGCCAGGGTCTTTTATAGGAGCTTTACAGGGGCAGGGGGATAGTCCAGAATAGTCTGGAATAGTCCGGAAGGCCAGAATAGAGCTTCATTACATCAGGGATTATATTAAAGACAATTAGTCATGTCAGTCAGCACAGAGTACTGCACTCTCAGACCAAACCAGTCTCTCTCTCTCTCACACACACACACACACACACACACACACACACACACACACACACACACACACACACACACACACACACACACACACACACACACACACACACACACACACACACACACACACACACATTTGACTGTGCTTGTGTGTGTGTGTGTCAGTGTGATTGTGTGCTTTTGAAAGCATGCATGTTAACAAGTGAGAGTGTGTGTGTGTGTGTGGTTTGTCTTATGTGCGAGTGCGTTTGTGTTATTAGCAGAGCTGAGGACAGTGCCTACAAAGGAAAGCAGTGTAGCAATGCTTCAATAGTCTAATGGAGACTAAGACAGACTCCTAAACACACACACCCTGGAGACACCAGTTAGTAAATTACCCAAGAAATTAGAGCTATCCACCCAGGTGACAAATGCAAATCTTTCTCTCTCTCTCTCTCACACACACACACACACACACACACACTTTTACTATAGTGTTTCTCCAGAGAGTTGACTGGTATCACCCCTCTCCAGGGTGATGTGTGTGTGTGGTCACTTGGTTTCACAGGACTAATCACGTCAGTAATCAGCACATATGACATCATCATAGCATGACTCCTCCCACTATTTCAGGGTGTGTAGGATCAATGTTATTCACACATTCTGAGCACACAGCGTGTTGGCAGGATTCTGGTCAAAAGGGTGTTTGTGTAAACACTAATGTATGGCATTACAACTTCAAAACCAAACCCACACCTGTGTTCTGTACAATAGTATGAGACCCTGCTCACATATTCCCCACACACACACACACACACACACACACACACACACACACACACACACACACACACACACAGTGTGTGTTAAGAACTGATAACTATGGGAAATTCAATTACTGCAACACAATTATGGAGGGAGGAGCATGCAGAAGAAAGCAGAAACTTTCAACTTCTGATTTGTGTGTGTAATATATATATATATATATATATCAGTGGGGAACCGTCAGGGCCCTCTACGCCCTCTCAGAGGGCTTAAAATATTTTTAAAACAAATATATAATATAATTTATCCAATTTTTTTTTCTACTTACAGTTTGAAAATCGACATCTAAACAATTACAAAAATATAAGCAAATAAATTATTCAACCGTGTCTATTCAATCTGTGTTGGAAGGTGAGGGGTTAAATTAAGTGGAAGCCTGTGAGCCTGTGTCTCCCCCTATCAGGACTGTGATGCCCGCTGTTCGTTTACAGAGGGCCTGGCAGTTATAATTCAGCGCAATACCAGTTTCAAATGACAGTAAAATTGGGAGTGGGCCCAGGTTTAATGGTCACGGTTCGCTATATATATATATATATATATATATATATATATATATATATATATATATATATATATATATATGGGTGTGTGTGTGTGTGTGTGTAATAGATGTGAGCAGGGCCTCATACTATTGTACAGAACACAGGCACAATTCCATGTGGTTGAATTGAAGCCAGCTAATAGCCTCTTATAGGAGCATTACAGCCCCGTGTGTGTGTGTGTGTGTGTGTGTGAGAGAGAGAGAGAGTGGCTAATAGCCTCTTATAGGAGCTCTACATTACAGTCTTTTGTGTGTGTGTGTGTGTGTGTGTGTGTGTGCCCTTTTCGAGTTAAGCTGCCAAAACAACCTATTAAATGTCCTTCTCTCTCACACACACACACAATTTTAACTCTTCCCCTCACTTCTTTTGCAATGTCAAACATAATACACATATACTTGTTTCTGTCTGTGTCTCTCACACCTGCATATACATGGAATAGGAGCAAATAAGCTGAAATGTGTTCTCTCTCTCTATCCATCTCTCTATCTCTCTCTCACTCCCTCTCTCACTCCCTCTCTCCCTCCCAAATGTTTGTGTTACTGTTTGGAGTCTCTCCCCAGTCTCGACTGAGACGTGTTTATGTCTTGTCATTTCTTAATTTACAGGGTTTACTTCCTGTTGGTTTATTTTCACTGTACTTTAAAACAGTGGCAGTGTGATTAAGCAGAACAGACAGAAGAACAGAGAGAGAGAGAGAGAGAGAGAGAGAGAGAGAGAGAGAGAGAGAGAGAGAGAGAGAGAGAGAGAGAGATACATGCTGGGACTGTGTGTACATGAGTGTGTGTTGTAAAAAAATGTAAATGTGCCATATTTTTGTCAATTGTGATTTTTCACCGCAATCAAAATTTGTCCTCCTTTTACCCATCTGTTCAGTTAAAAACACACACACACACTAGTGATTACTAGGGGGCTGTGGATCCCACGTGGCCAGAGCGGTGGGCAGCCCTAGCCTGGGGTTAGGCACCTCAGTCATGGCCTCAGGTCTGGGAATCAAACCCACGACCCTCTGGTCACAAGACCAGTTTCCTACCACCAGGCCATGACTGCCCCTGTTGTTTTATGACCTGTCTGAAAGGTGCCTATTAAAGTAGCTGCAGTTGGCTGGAACGCCCTCCTCTACCCCCCTCTACCCCCTCCCTCTCTACCTCCCTCTCTCTCCCTCTCTCTTTCTCTTTCTTGCTCACAGTAACACAGATCAGGGAAATGGAACCAACGTGTCAGTCATTTAGGACAATGGCAGGGGAAGGATATTAGTGTTACACAGGAAGGTCCACCTTTCCTGAATCAGCTCATGTTTATATTTCTCTCCACTTTAGACTATAACTGCTGATATTATTTGTGTGTGTGTGTGTGTGTGTGTGTGTGTGTGTGTGTGTGTGTGTGTGTGTGTGTGTGTGTGTGTGTGTGTGTGTGTGTGTGTGTGTGTGTGTGTGTGTGTGGTTGAGTGCGAGACAGTGAGAGGTGATACTTCCACGACTCTTTAACTTGTCTGTTTCAAGCATCACAACAAGTAGCAGGATTCAAGTTTCAAGTTACATCAAGTAGCAGGTAACAGTAAAAGTACTGTTACTTGAACCAAATGTCACTCAAGTAAAAGTAAAAAGTATGCATCCAAAAATTTACTTGAGTAAAAGTAAAAAAGTACTTTGATAAAAAGCTACTCAAGTAGTGAGTAAATGCATGAGTACTGTCTCGTGTCAATAAATTACATCATGGGAAATTGAATTACTGGAAACTGACTTTTAATGATAACAAAAATAATTTATTCTAAAAAAATATAATATATAAAATGTATTCATTATAAATAATTTGTATTTTAGTTTGTTCGTAATTATTAGACCTGTGTAACTATGTTTAACTTGTGTGTAAACCTGTGTTTAACTTTAATGTGTTCCACAAAGGCACTAACTGATGAGACTGTCAGCCAATACGTGTAGCTACATCTTGACGCCAATTTGTAGCAAACTTTGGTTCAACTAAATCTAGATTGCTATATTGAATTGGTTTTTAGTATTGCACTGCGTTACATTTATTAATTACATCATACAAACGTATACCTCAGAGATAGCATTACACAAATTTATACATACGGCAAACTTATCGTGTTTCCTCAAATTTGATGTTGAGTTCTTGTAGGCTGAAATGTCCACACGTTTTAGCAGACACAACTGACAGCGCATTAACTGTCCTTTTACACGTTTGTAATGTGAACATTGGCTGTATGAGGTCAGGGATGCTCGGTAGGTTTTTCTGTCACTTTCTTGCTACCGGTGGAGAAAGTTTACTTATGTGATCACGTGACTGACCGGCTTCATTTGATTGGTCACTCATACTCATACTCAGGTGACGAGACGTTGGTCAGTCTTCTCACTGAAAAGACGAATTATTTACAAAACGAAAGTAACGGTAGCGCGCGGCACAAATCCGATTGTAACGGAGTACAAGTCGCATTTTTCTCAGCACATATTTACTCAAGTAAAAGTCGTTCATAATAAAACTACTCTTACAAGTACATTTTTGTCCAAAAAGCTACTTGAGTAAATGTAACGGAGTAAATGTAACGCGTTCCTACCCACCTCTGCACATAGCATGTGTTGTGACTCTGCAGGCAGAGATGGACAGTTAGGTGAGGATGAAGAGGCCTTCATCTCCCGTCTCAGGTGTGGCATCTGGACACCTGTCAGACACCAGGTCTCCCAGAGTCTCTCCTAGACATCTCCTCTCCCCTTGATCCGATTACTTGGACATCTGCAGGGAAAGCCATTGTCCCACTCTAATGACTCCATTTGCATTTAAATTGCCTGACAGTTGTAAAAGAAATTAGGATACTTAAACCAAGTAGCTTTGTTCTTCCTTTTACTGGGCTAAATACATTTCCATGGAGAGAGAGAGAGAGAGAGAGACAGAGAGAGAGACAGAGAGAGAGACAGAGAGACAGAGAGTGAGACAATGTTAGAGATGGTAGAATGAGAAAGAGAGAGTGAGAGTGACAGAGATGGTAGTGTGAGACAGAGAGTGAGACAGTGACAGAGATGGTAGAGTGAGACAGAGATGGTAGAGTGAGACAGACAGATGGTAGAGTGAGACACAGAGAGTGAGACAGTGACAGAGATGATAGAGTGAGACAGAGAAAGATTTAAAATGTAAAATTAGGGAAATCACACTGCTGGCTAAAACTACATAAACAAATTGGCATATCAGAGACAGATACATACCTATGTGCTGTCTATACTCCTCCAGTAGATTACGATGAGGAGTACATCAACAGCCTCCACACAGAGATCAGCCATTTCCAGGCCCAGGGAAATGTGCTGCTGTGCGGAGATTTTAATGCAAGAACTGGATCCAAGTTAGACCATGTAGATTCACAGGGCAATAAACATGTGTTTGGTCAGAGCTCTCCGTACCTCACACCAGCCCTCAGAGTCAGAAACAGCCTGGACAGCTCTGTAAATAAGCGGTAAAGAGTTAGTGCATCTCTGTCGAGCCTTAGGTCTGTACATGGTCAGAGGGGACTCTTTAGGGAGGTTCACATATTGTTCAGCTCTTGGAGCTAATGTACAGTGATGGTTAAGTTACCTTGAAAAAGTAATCCGATTACTGATTACTCCTTTTAAAAGTAACTTGTAACAGTCAGAACTGTACACTGTCTCTTTAAGACACAGCGAATGCGCCTGCATCAGTACGCAGCGCACAGAGAGAGTTGGTTAGTTCTTCCCTCGGTACGGCTCACCACAGACTGCGTTGGCCCTTGCTCATTTATGTTATTTCTTCTTTAAGTAACGCAAGAGAGCTTGTAACGGTGTTTCGTTCATGTATGGATGGTCCCGTCGAGCTGGAGCCCAGACTGTGCTAAATAAACTAGCTTCTTGCAGTAAACACGACTGCCGCGTTTGTCTCCGGCCTCCTCCGTCCTCCACGACTCATCCCCTGAACTCCGTTGCAAGGCTCTGTTCTATCCGGGTTGGAGTGGATACTGATATACCCACCACCAAAGCGTTACAACTGGCGCCCGAACATTGTTTTTATCCGTGAACTTGGTCTTATTGGTGAGTACGAACTGTTGGAAATTGAGCGACGTGCTGAACTAAAGCGACCTATGCTAATTCTGGATGGTACAACGAAATGGCGGATGGATTTTTTTTTTCTTTTTCCCCACGCTATTTTTCACTACTGAGGTTTCGGAGTGTTTAGCGTGAGTTTTCCCTCTCTCTGATAACGAAACAGAATATCAGCTACCGGACATTCACTTCAAATCATTTTTTTTTCTTTTAATTTTTCCCGTGGACTGTTCAGAGACTAATATTACAGTCTGCCCTGTGAGCGATTGTGGACTCGCTGAACTTTTCGCTGCGCGGGAACGAACAAGAGCGCGAACTTTTATTAGAAAGGCTTCGCGAACGACGTCGAAAGAACTGAAAATATACCGTTTCTCCTGCTTATGTGTGAACAGTGAGTAGCTACTGTAAGACACCAGCTGCAAACGGACTGAACCAACAACAGCATTCAGCATTCATTACGTAGGTCTCCACAAAAATCTCCTGTCATCCAGAAAAGTAGGAAGGGTAAAGTGACATGAAATTCAATGCAACTATCTAGTTAAAGTATTAATTCTATAGCATTATTCACTTGATATACTGTTACGCTACTGTACTGTATTTATTATTTTGAGATTTAATGCTTGACTGGCTGTGTGTGTAAACAGTAGGTTGTGTATTGTTTTACTACCGTGAATGCTAATTGTAAACTACGACATTTCATTTATTTGTGTGGAAAATGGCATCTCACCCGGACTATTTCACCCCAGATGACTGGCCTACAGAGTGTGATTCTGAGTATAAGCATAGAGTGTCACACCTGACCAAGGCAGAACTCAAAGCACAAGTAAAACAATTAGAAGCTGAAATAGCGACATTGCATGACTGTCTTGACAAATCACTCGACATGCATCAGACTCTCCTTAGTCAGCGAGAACAGGCTGTTAGCTCCACGAAACCACCTTGCGCTGCTACTTCCGGAGCTAGACCTCGAGTGGCTACTTCTACTCCACACTATACTAGGATAGAGAGAGACAATCAGCACCAGAACATGGCTCCAATTCTTCCAAACTATTCACTAGACTTGAGTCATACGACCAAAGCCCTTACGGCAGTCCTTCACCAGACAAAACTTGAGCCTCCCGTATTCAATGGGGAAGGTGATGTTCAGCCAGAAGAATGGTTGCAGCTAGTGAACATCTACAAATCCTCTCTTGATTTGAGTGACGATCAGTTGCTGTTTGAACTTCCGAGATTCCTTGCTAAAGATCCTAGGAAATGGTTCACTGTCCTTAGGAAACACATTGTTTTATGGGACCAGTTCTGCGACTTATTCAAGAAGGTTTTTCTTCCTGCTGACCTTCAAGAATGCATCCTACGGAACATACTGGACCGCTTCCAGTCGCATAACGAGCCTCTCCCAACTTTCGTGGCTCATATGCTCGGTGAGTTTGACAAACTAAGATGCCCACCACCTGAACAGGAGCAGATTACGATTATCTGCAGACGAGCCCACGAAAAATTCAGAGTTGCACTTTACGGCACAACCATTTCCTCGGTGGTTGATCTGCTGATGCGAGCTCATGAATTGCACTCAGTCCTCGGACCATGCTATACAGAACAACCCACAGTGCGGGGGAAAGGTAAACCCGGCAGAGATAGATTCTGCTTTAACTGCTCCTTGCCCGGCTTTACGTCTCGTACCTGCCCCAACTGCAATACTACATCAGACGCATTGTCCTACTCCAATCATGATTCAACAGATAGGGTTGCTCGAAGGCAAGCAGAAGGTGAATCTGACCATCCTGATCATGGGGTTGCTATGCATGGTGCTGATGTAAGAGCAAATAGACCTCCTGGTAAACAGCCGGAAAACTTCAGAGGAGGGAGGACATTTCGCAGAGGCAATCCTCTCTCCAGAACTTAAGTCTGCCTCTCTCAAGCCTTGATTCACCACCAAGCTTGCCTATTCTTGGTCATGTGGAAGACATTTCTTCTACAGCATCCTGGAACACACCATTCAGGCTCTGGATGCTACTCTAGACACAGGGGCTTCACTGTCAGCAGTAAGAGCAGACCTCATACAACAATCACATAATAAGACTCAAACTTGGTCAGCCTCGCCAATTCAACTTGCAGATGGCACATTCTGCGATCCCATTGGCATCACATGGCTGACAATAGGCTTCACGGGCAAACGTTTCTATCATCGCTTCGTCATCCTCCCAGCCCTCTCCGCCCCTTTAATATTGGGCATGGATTTTATGCAGCGAGCCTCTGTTAGCGTACATATCCCGTCCAGAACTGTTGTTTTAGATGGTTCACCCAGGTACTCTGACGGCTCTGAAGTAGAAGATTTTGTGGAGGACGACCTTGAAGTGGAAAATTTAATGAACATGGACGTCTCACCGGAAGCTCTACTTGAGAAAATCGAGAGTGCCTGCTTGGAAGCAGATGACAAAGTCAAACTACAGAATCTCATGGAGAGCTTTAGCCATATGTTTGACGGCCATCTCGGGCACACATCACTGACCGAACACACTATTGATACAGCTGATGCAAAACCAGTTAACCTACCACCATATCGTTCCTCCCCGGCAAAGAAGCACATAATTGAAGAACTAGTCAAAACAATGCTACATGATGGAATAATAGAACCAGCTTCTGGTCCTTGGGCAGCACCTGTAGTTATTGTAAATCGACCGGGTTCAGAACCCAGATTTTGTGTGGATTACAGGGGCCTTAACCAACTAACAGTTAAAGACTCATACCCACTCCCTAGAGTTGATGAATCTCTAGATTTCCTTGCCAGGGGGAGGTTTATCACCACCCTAGACCTTGCCCGAGGCTACTGGCAAGTTTCTGTTGAAAAGGAGTCAAGACCCAAGACATCGTTCATCTCGCATTGTGGCCTATTCCAGTTCCGGGTCCTCCCATTCGGCTTGCGAAACGCCCCCGCAACGTTCCAAAGGCTAATGAACAACGTTCTTGCTGGACTCACATACAAGAGCTGCGTTGTTTACCTGGATGACATTGTCATCGCCTCTCCAACGTTTGAACAACATCTGGAGGATTTGCGGGAGGTTCTCACTAGACTCGACTCCGCAGGTCTTTCCCTGAAATTGAAGAAGTGTCAGTTTTGCCTAAAAGAACTCACTTTCCTTGGGTACCGTGTTACCCCTTCAGGCATTTTACCGGACCGGGAAAAAGTGAAGGCGGTGGTTGACTTCAAAACTCCAAGCACAGTGAGACAAGTCAGGCAGTTCCTGGGGCTTACAAGCTACTATCGTCGCTTCATCCAGGACTATGCGCGGCACGCTGAGCCTCTGTTTGCTCTCACAAGACATGACTCCCCATTCGTCTGGGACAGAAAGTGCGATGCAGCTATTAACTTCCTAAAAAGCTGCTTAACTTCTGCGCCCATTTTAAGGTTCCCTGATTTTGACAGCCCCTTTTTCATCCACACGGATGCATCTGATGCTGGCCTTGGCGCCGCATTGATGCAGAGAGATGAGGAAGGGCGTGACGTTGCAGTCGCATATGCGAGCCGTGCCCTCCACAAAGCTGAAAAGCCATACTCCACCCCAGAAAAGGAGTGTTTAGCTGTTATTTGGGCACTAGAATATTTTAGGCCATATGTTGAAGGTCTTCACGTGACCATCATCACGGACCACAGCAGCCTAAGGTGGCTAATGTCTCGGCCCAATCCATCAGCGAGACTCGCCAGGTGGTCCTTACGGCTCCAAGATTTTGACTTTAGTGTGGTCCACAAACCGGGTCCGCAAAACAAAGTGCCTGATGCTTTGTCGCGCAACCCTATGCCCTGTGAAGGTGAAGAAATGAAAATCCTACCTGACTTTGCTGTTATTGGCAGCCTGGATCTCCGTGCCCTAACGCCAGTCATGCCCACTAATAAGGAGCACCTACGACACTTGCAGTTGGAAGACCCAACTACTGGCGAATTACTACGCAACCTTGAAAGTGCTCCTGATGTGCATGAAGGGGATGAGACCCGAAGTTACAGTGTCCATGATGGTCTGCTCTACTACAATGACCCGAAGGCAGCATGTGTGCTACACCCCATGAAGCAGCTGAAACTCTTTGCCCCTTTGGCCCTAAGAGGTATGCTGATGAAGTACTACCATGATCACCCAACAGCTGGGCACTTAGGGACAACAAAGACCTTAGCCCGGCTTCGTCTCAGATTCTTCTGGCCCAAGATGCCTGCGGATGTCAAAAAATATGTTGCTTCCTGCACGGTTTGTCAACTTTCAAAACCCTGTCAGAGGAAGCCTGCCGGCCTTATGGTACCTATTCGGCCCAAGAAGCCATGGGAGTACGCAGGAGTAGATTTTGTAGGTCCTTTACCCCGCACGCCCTGCGGGAACATGTACATTCTTGTTTTTGTTGATTATTTCACTAAATGGGTGGAAATCTCAGCTGTCCGAGAAGCCACCGCACAGGTTGCAGCCAGCAGGTTCATGAGTGAGGTGTTTGCGCGGCACGGCACTCCAACCTACCTGATCTCTGACCGAGGGTCCCCATTCATAAGTGTCTTCTTCGAACATGTGGTGTCTGCACTCGGGACCGAACACAGGTTGACTACAGCTTATCACCTGCAAACTAATGCGACAGAGAGGGTCAACCACACGTTGAAAACATCCATTCGCTCATACGTGGGTAACAAGCATACTTCTTGGGACAAGTACATACCACAAATCTGTTTTGCATTACGCACCGCACCTCACGAAAGCACAGGGCACAGCCCATCAATGCTGCTCTACGGCCGTGAACTGGACACCCCTCTTGACCTAATCACTCAGCCTTCCCCAGATGGAATAGATGACCCAGCCGTTCCATACCCAGAAAACATAAGGGCGTCCATACGTGAGGCACACGACCATGCTCATGCCACTCTGGAAGCCAGCCACGTCCGGAGGAAGCAGTATTATGACAGAAAGCGTCGTGAGGTGTCCTTCTATGTGAATGACCTAGTTAAGGTGAAAACACACCCCAACTCCGATGCACTCGCTAATTTCACTGCTAAATTAGCTCCTGTATACGCTGGCCCATTCCGTGTATCTCATAAACTCTCGGATGTGAACTATAGATTGATGAGAGTGGACACAGGAGAAGATGCAGGAGTGTTTCATGTTGTCAATATTCAGCCCTTCCACACATGGGAGTCAATGGCACAGCGCGGTCACAGTCAGCGGACACCGACAGTTGCTCAGGCATCTGAAGGTCCGACAGATCTGACAGACAGTTCCGGGGACGAAGACAGCTATCAGCCCTGTGACATATCTGCCCCACAGGTGGAGTACGCCCCTGACACGTGGCCCTGTACTCAGGAGGCCCCAGATTCATGTGCTGACTACTCTGACACTGACTCAACATTTAGAGCTCCACACCCAGACTCACACGACCATGATACAGATTGGACTGGTACACAGTACTCGCTACGTCCTAGGGGAGTTCCTAGGATCACTTCAGGGTGGTCGGAGACTAAGTGGACCAACCCCCACCACACTCATAGACTGGACTTTTGAATATCACACTCGGGGGGGTACATTTAGGTGATGTTTGATTGGTTACTGTTCATATACTGGTTTCATTGTTTGGTTCCTGTTGGGACCTCTTGTGAAAGAAAAAAAAAGGGGGGTGTGTTCTGTACTATTTGGTCTTGTACTGCATTGTCTGCATTTTGTTTTTATCGGAGTGTATGCTTTGCTGCCATGTATGTCTGGTGTTTGCATATTATCTTCCGTACGTTTCAGCAGACGTTCCCATGTTATGTTGCTATGTGTGGTAATGGCGTCACCTGCCCCTAGGGCAGGGGTCGGCAACCCGCGGCTCTAGAGCCGCATGCGGCTCTTTGGCGCTGCCCTAGCGGCTCCCTGGAGCTTTTTCAAAAATGTTTGAAAATGTAAAAAGATGAGGGAGAGAAATATATTTTTTGTTTTAATATGGTTTTTGTAGGAGACAAACATGACACCAACATTCCTAACGTTTTCCAATGCTGTAAGAATGTGTAGAATAAATGAAACTAAATTTCAACGAAGATTTGTGTCGTAGCCTGCGACGCACGTTTCTATTAGCAGGGCGAGATGAGGCAGGTGGCTGTTGTAAACACACCGGCGGCGAGCTTGAAGACGTCACTCGCCAGAAAGCTCAACTTGGCCAAAGCCACAAATGGAGCGAAATTGAAACCCTCCCAACACCCGAGAAACTTGTCTATGACACATGAATGCTCTTCCTGACAATTATAGGAACATGAAGACATGCATTTGGGGTATTATCCATCTTTGGATCAACATACCTGTGCGAACAGATATTTTCAAACATGAACTACATCAAATCAAAATATCTCACAGATGAGAGTTTGCAGTCCTGCGTCAAGATTAAAGTTACATCTTACATGCCCGATGTTGAGAAGCTGACCGATGTCCGAAAACAGAAGTCACATTAAACGGGTTGTTTAGTGCCCAAATAGCCTAAGGGGCATGTTATGCACGTTCCATTTTGTTGTTTTGTCGAATCGTAAAAATAAAAATGACATAAAAAATCAGATTTATTTATCAGGGTTGCCAACTCTCACGTATTGAGCGTGAGACACACGCATTTGACCGTCTTCACACGCTCACACGCCACACAACCGATTTCTCGTTAGTTTATTTACCTATGTAGTTTATTTACCTCTGATCCACATCTACGATTCATTGAGTTACTAGTTCGCTCTGGCGCCAACCACTGGATATCGATCGATCGCGATATAATACTTAATTTGTGTCCATTATACACCCCGCTCGGTAACAATTTATGTTCGCCACCCCCTCCAGGTTCAAATCTCACTCCAAGTGATCTTGAAAAGTTGGCAACCCTGATTTATTGAATTTCTTTAATTTCATCAAATCAATGAAACATAATTCATTAATATTGCAATGAAGTTAAACTTGAGGCGGCATCCTACAACAGAGCAGTCACGTGGTGCGTCGTTCTCTACTACAGAACACACTGCAGGGAGAATAAACATTTAATCATGAATGCTCATTACTTATTTGTAGCTAACTTATTCATTTTGATGGTAGGCTAATATAGATACATACAGCATGTGTTGCCTTCATTATAAGGCTTATATAAGGCTTTTAATTTTTGCGGCTCCAGACACATTTGTTTTTTGTTTTTTTGGTCCAATATGGCTCTTTCAACATTTTGGGTTGCCGACCCCTGCCCTAGGGCGACGGCTGAGGACAGCCTTTAAATGGCCTGGGGGAAATATGTAACAGTCAGAACTGTACACTGTCTCTTTAAGACACAGCGAATGCGCCTGCATCAGTACGCAGCGCACAGAGAGAGTTGGTTAGTTCTTCCCTCGGTACGGCTCACCACAGACTGCGTTGGCCCTTGGTCATTTATGTTATTTCTTCTTTAAGTAACGCAAGAGAGCTTGTAACGGTGTTTCGTTCATGTATGGATGGTCCTGTCGAGCTGGAGCCCAGACTGTGCTAAATAAACTAGCTTCTTGCAGTAAACACGACTGCCGCGTTTGTCTCCGGCCTCCTCCGTCCTCCACGACTCATCCCCTGAACTCCGTTGCAAGGCTCTGTTCTATCCGGGTTGGAGTGGATACTGATATACCCACCACCAAAGCGTTACAAACTTAGTTACGTTACTGATTACTTGATTTTAAAAGTAACTACGTTAGATTACAAGTTACTTTAGTAGTTACATTCAGCAGCAAAATAAATTTTTCCAATACTCACTTTATTGGAAGTGCATTTTTAACAGTAACAGTGTATTGAGGCAGAAACTTCTTAATCCAAAAATCCCGAGTGTGACGCTCGCAGGAAGGAGGCATGACGAGCATCGCAAGGTGCAACATACAACGTTTATTGACTCAAACACGCAAAGCCCAGCACAGACGGTGCAAGCACACTGATGCGGATGCTTGCACGGGCATGAACTTTAGACAAAGACGAGCACAAGATACTGTGCGAACACACATTAAATAGGTGATTAACACAGACCCTCGTGATCTCGAGACAACGCACAGGTGATACTACGAACACGCTCACGGACAACCCACACCCACGGAAGTACTAATATGGACATAACAGCACGCAGACAACGTAGCGGCACACCCACAGGGAAGGCAGGGTACCCGCGGGTCCTTAAAATGTCTTAAATTTAGTTTTCAATATTCAAGACCTAAAAATGTCTTTAAATGTCTGGAATTTTATGAGGGGAGGCATTAAATTATTTTAAGTGTGTGTTGTTCAGTTGTTCTGGCGCGATGTGAACTTTGCCGAATCCCCCCTCGAATCTAGCGCTAATGCAGAAAATAACCGCTCCAGGGTCCTAGTGCTAGATTCCTAGCGTTGGAGTATACGGCATCAACAACGTCAACAATGCGAACACACATTAAATATTCGCCACCCCCCCCCCCCCCCCCCCCCCCCAGCATCACTTAAAGGGCAAGACTCGCCGTGAGGAGTAGTAGTCGCTACAGTATCTCCTGACATTACGTTTGTGTAGCTGCGCGGTATTATTTGTAAATTTATTTGTAAACGTAATACAAGCGAACTATTCAGTCAGACAGCTTGTGAAACGAAATACCATTACAATTTCAAGCATTTTAAAGTAGGCGACGTTAGTCAAAATTCCAGCACTTTTCAAACCTGAAACACAAAGCAACATTAAAATTCTTCAGGTAAATGTTCCTTCCCCTGTTTTGATGGGTGTTTCTTTATACTACCACATATCGTTACGGGAGGACACTGCAAAAAATGACTTGTAAAATGCGCTCGCGCTCTCACAGGGTCACGCGCAGCGTGCAGAGTCGAGCGCTACGGTCAGACGCAAAAATAGAACTGAGCCGAGAAGAAAGCAAAATATATTTTTACTAGGGAAAATAAAAATAGTAACGCACAGTTATTTGGATAAGTAACTTTAATCTGATTACTGGACTGGAAATAGTAGCGCGTTATATTACTCGTTACCGAAAAAAGTGGTAAGATTAGAGTAACGCGTTACTGACATCACTGCTAGTGTAGTAGATTATGCCATCACTGACATGGATCCCTCCTCCTTCAACGCATTCACTGTCCGACAGCAAACTCCTCTATCAGACCACAGCCAAATTAATGTGTACCTGAAATGGTTACATCAACCCAAACAAACAGCAGCAGAGTCCAGTAAGCTGCACAGTCCACAGGACCTACAGATGGGCTCCTGATAATGCAGAGAAATTTATCCTTGCACTTCAGTCAGTTCACGTATCTAACAAAATCACTAACTTTATTAACAAGAATTATGAGAATAATAAGAAAAGTGTAAATCTGTGACGCGCGGCTCGTGGCGAAGGATGAGACACGGGATCCTTGCTGCGACAGACGTCACTTTTATTTATAACAATAAATGTGCTTATTTGCGCACGAAGAACACTAACACAGTTACGTGTAAACCATAGACAACGACGAGCACAGGACACTGCGCGAACGCACATTAAATAGACAGACCACATTAGCCCCACGTGATTACGAGACGAGTCACGGGTGAGACGAATTACCACAAGACATAACCATAACCCCGTAGATCCACAGACGCAGACGATGCATGTGGACAATGTAAACACACGCCCAAAAGGGAGGGGCCTCAGGGTCCTCAACGTGACAAAATCATGCTGTGAGTGAAATTTACAGCATTCTACACATAGCATCTTCTATGGCTGAACTACAAAAAACAAACAAACGTAAAGATAAAAAACTGAAAAAAGATAAATGGTTGGTATGAATGTCAATCGATTAGAAAAGAATTAAGCAAATTGTCAAATCTAAAACAGACAACCAGAAGATCAGGACTTAAGACAAAAATACTGTAATACCCTTAAACATTATAAACACTCAATCAGAACCAAAAAACTAAACTATACAAATAAAACACTTAGAGACATAGAAGATTCTATCAAACACAATCAGTTCTGGGAGATGTGGAATAACTTGAGCAAAACAAAACCACAAAAAGTACCCACACAGAACTGTGAAATCTGGAAAGACCATTTTGAAAATCTGTATAATAAAGAAATTTTAAAGTAGGAACTAAATTCCAATTACAATCTGATCACACAAAAATTACAGTCACTTGAATGTGCAATCAAAGACAATCAAAACCCTCTCGATTATCCAATAACAAAGGAAGAATTGGCTCAAAAACTCAAATCATTAAAATCTAAAAAAGCCTGTGGCCCCGACAGCATCAGGAACGAAATGCTAAAAAACAGCACTCCTGAGCTGCAGAGGGCAGTGCTCAAATTATTCAACCTCGTCCTGAGTTCAGGATGTTTTCCTGACATCTGGAGTCAAGGACTCATCACCCCAATCCATAAGAGTGGAAATAAATCAGACCCTAACAATTTCAGAGGCATCTGTGTGAGCAATAATCTGGGAAAAGTGTTTAATAACATTTTAAATAACAGAATTCTGTCTTTCCTTACCGAACACAATGTCCTGAGCAAAAATCAGATTGGCTTTCTTCCAAATCATAGAACTACTGACCACATTTACACCCTGCACACCCTAATCAACCAACATGTACATCAGACCAAAAATGGAAAAATCTTTGCCTGTTTCGTGGACTTTAAGAAGGCATTCGATTCTATTTGGCACGAAGGACTCTATTACAAACTTCTAGAGAGCGGTGTAGGGGGTAAAGTCTATGACATCATCAAATCAATGTATTTAGGAAACAAATGTGGAGTAAGAATTGGAGACAAACACACAGAATTCTTCACTCAGAAAAGAGGAGTGAGGCAGGGCTGCAGTCTGAGTCCAACACTCTTTAATATCTACATTGACGAGTTAGCAGTGCAGCTGGAACAGTCTGCAGCTCCTGGTCTCGCTCTGCAGGACGGGATGGTGAAGTTCCTGCTCTATGCAGACGATGCTGCTGTCCTTGAGCGCACAGGGGCTACAGCAGCACCTGGACCTGCTGGAGCAGTACTGCCAGAACTGGGCCCTGGCAGTAAACATGAAGAAGACCAGAGTTATGGTCTTCCAAAAGAAGCCCAGATGTCAGGAACACAGATACCAGTTCAGTCTGGGCAGCACCGCCCTGGAGCACACGATGCAGTACACTTACCTCGGCCTTGTTATTACTGCATCCGGGAGTTTCAGTACGGCAGTGAATGCACTAAAAGATAAAGCTCATCGAGCAATGTACGCCATCAGGAGAAAATTCTACAATATCGACATTCCCGTTCCAATCTGGTGTAAAATATTTGATAGTGTGATTCAGCATATTGCGCTGTATGGAACTGAGGTATGGGGTCCACTCAGTCAGCAAAGCTACACTGGATGGGACAAGCATCCAGCAGAAGCCCTGCATGCAGAATTCTGCAGAATGATTCTAAAAGTCCAAAGAAAAACACCAACCAATGCATGCAGGGCAGAATTAGGCCGATTCCCATTGCTCATCAATATCCAAAAACGAGCTCTAAATTTCTGGATGCACCTGAAAACGAGTCCCAGTGATACGCTACATTTTAAGACATTACAGACCCAAGAACTGAACCCCGAGAAGAGCCCCCTCAGTCAGCTGGTTCTGAGGCTTATTAACCCTCTAACAGATAGTAACAGACAACAGCCTCGTTCCAGCACTGCTTTAACCCCAAAACTAAACATTAACCAAATCATCAAACGCAGTCAAAGGGATTATCTGGAACATTGGGGAAAAGAAATTCAGACTCAAAACAAACTTGAATGCTATCGGGCCCTAAAAATAGAGTACGAATTGGAAGAGTATCTCTTGACTGTCAGAGATACAAAGCAGAGACAGATCCTGACCAAGTACAGACTCAGTGACCACAGCCTGGCCGTAGAGAGAGGCAGGTATAAACAGTCCTGGCTGCCCAGAGAGCAGAGGCTGTGTGGTCACTGTACGACAGGTGAGGTCGAGACAGAGATGCACTTTCTCCTACAATGCGAAAAATTCACAAGAACACGAGAAATTTACACACACAAATTCATAAAAATAATTCCAAACTTCCAAACATTAACACAAACTGAACAACTAAAAATCATCCTAGGAGATGGACACAGCGCCCCCCTCGCTGCTAAATATGTAACTACATGTCACAGCCTGAGAGACAGTGGGAAACGCCCCCCCCCCCCCCCCCCCCCTTCAGCTTCAGAATGTGAATGTAAATAATTGAAATGATAACTTTAACTAAATGTTATCATATATTATTATTGTTATTTGTTCTTTGTTATCATTGTTGTAATGCTTTGGCAACACTGTACCCTATACAGTCATGCTAATAAAGCTATATTGAATTGAATTGAAATTGAAAGATGGTAGTGAGACAGAGAGAGTGAGACAGTGACAAAGATGGAAGAGTGAGACAGAGACAGACACAGAGAGAGTGAGACAGTGACAGAGATGGTAGAGTGAGACAGAGAGAGTGAGACAGACAGAGATGATAGAGTGAGACAGAGAGAGTGAGACAGTGACAAAGATGGAAGAGTGATACAGAGAGACAGACCGAGAGAGAGAGTGAGACAGTGACAGAGATGGTAGAGTGAGACAGACAGAGAGTGAGACAAACAGAAAGAGAGAGAGAGTGAGACAGACAGAGAGAGACCACTGTCCTATTCCTGCTCCAGCACCACTGTGTCCTCTGGGTTTCCGGTCAAAAAGGAATTTGTGAAATTTGGGGAGCACGTTTGAGATAAGAGATGAGAACATGTTTCGTTTGAGATAAGAGAAGAGATGAGAACATGTTTCCAGTTGGAGACGGTGTGAGGGAGGGTCCTGCATCACTTTAACGTGTTGCTGTGGTGAATGTGTATCTGGGGAGAGATGGTTGAAGGTTGTGGTGTGGGTTGGGACTGGTCTCCTTACCCCACCACAAAGAACCTGTCACATCCGCCCGAGCGATGGAAGAACGAGGGGGAAGAGGATGAGTATGAGCAAAGGGAGGGAGAGAGAGAGAGGGAGGGAGAGAGAGAGAGAGAGAGAGAGAGAGAGAGAGAGAGAGAGAGAGAGAGAGAGAGAGAGAGAGAGAGAAAGGGGAGTGGATGTGAATGTGTGCAGTCATCTGCTGTGCTGATGCAGTTCTCACACCAAGCTGTAGGGCTTCCTCTCTATTCCTTTAGACTGCTGTGTTGTGTGTGTGTGTGTGTGTGTGTGTGTGTGTGTGTGTGTGTGTGTGTGTGTGTGTGTGTGTGTTTATTCTTGATGTAGGTATTTCTGTTTTGCTTCAGATTTCTTTGTGTGTGTGTGTGCGTGTGTTCTGTTTTGCTTTAGACTGCTGTCTTTTATGCACTCCTTAACCTCACATCATCACAAGCATACGCTTGAGTAATACAGAGTAAATCAGAGAGGTAGGCCGTGTGTGTGTGTGTGTGTGTGTGTGTGTGTGTGTGTATGTGAGAGAGAGAGAGAGAGAGAGAGAGAGAGAGTGTTTATACCTGATGTGGGTTTGTACCTGATGCTAATGCAGCTGTTAACTGTCAAGGAGAGGGCATTGCTTTGATCTTCAGAACAGCAAGTGAGAGGAGGGGGGCAAGAGTGAGAGAAAGAGAGAGAGAGAGGTGATAATGATAAAGGACAAGGACACACAGAGGCAGAATGACAGAATTATAGGTATAGAGTAATACAGGGATAGAATTATGTAGGGATAGAGAGATAGAGGGATAGACGGATAGAGGGTTAGGTATAGAGGCATAGAGGTGTAGAATGTTAGATATATGGAGGTATAGAGGGATATATGTATAGAGTAGTGGTGGGCCATTACCGGCGTTCGTTAATTTCATACTCTTATCGGGCGATATAAAAATTATCGCCGTTAATCTATTCTTAAAGTTGGGTTGGGAACTGGGTCAAAATGGATAAGCAAACTATGATGACTTTCAACTTGATAGTTTAGTTCGGGTGTATCCCTAACCAAATTACACAGTAGGGGCGAGAATGTGTTTTCAAACCTGTGAATTACAAATCGTACGTGTGTTTACATGGATGCAGCCACGAAGTCGCCAGGTTTGCTTCATGGAAAATTCACTTTTAGGAACGTAAAATGTTACCGGAGCGGAGCTCGCAGCGGTCGTTTTCTGCATGGTCCTAGAGCTAGATTCGTCGCTATTTAAATATTTCTTTTTAAGCAGAGGACCAAAACCGGCTTTTGAAAAAGTGTACATTTAACCTCATGGACGTAATTACGTCCAAATTACGTTCGTGAGGTTAAATGTACTAGTCCCCCCCCCCCAAATTACGTCCGTGAGGTTAAATGTACTAAATGTTGGCTTACATTTCAAATATCATGTTTAGCTGAAAAATATGTTATCAACCCCTTTTAATGTAGGCTACAATATGTAGGCTTACAAATTCATGTTTAACTGAATAAACCGTTGAACACGAGTAGCCTACATTTTTTGAAGTATCAAAGTAGAAAAGCTTCCTCAAGCAGTCATTGATGCATTTTGGAAACAGGAGATGAGCCCCTGGTCTAATGCACCCTCTGTATTAAGAAACCCTATCTCAATGACTGACTTTTTAGTCATTACTTGGGTAGCATGCATATGAGTCATTTTAATATAGATTAATCTAGATTAATTTCAAGATTTCAGTGAGATTAATCTAGATTAAAAAAATTAATCTATGCCCACCCCTAGTATAGAGAGATAGAGGGATAGAGGTATGGAGATGTAGAGGGATAAATGTATAGAGCGATAGAGGGATAGATGTATAGAGGGATAAATGTATAGAGTGATAGAGGGATGGATGTATAGAGGTATGGAGGGATAAATGTATAGAGCAATAGAGGGATAGATGTATAGAGGTATAGAAGTATGGAGGGATAGGCGTATAGAGGTATATAAGTATGGAGGGATAGAGGTATAGAGGAACTATATAGATGAAGTGAACGGAGTCTGGATAAAACCTTGAGTCTTCAGGTGGATCAGGGGATCATCTGACAGCCAAAAGAGGAAAACAGAAGAGAATCACACCAATCTATCACCAATCTATCACCAATCACACCAATCTATCACCAATCCTTCACCAATGAATCACCAATCCTTCACCAATGAATCGCCAATCCTTCACCAATGAATCGCCAATCTATCACCAGCCATGTGCACATCACCACACCTCCAAACCTCCTGCAGATATACTCCATCTTATAATCTGGAATATATACACATCATATAGGCTATGTATGTATTTTGTATGTAGTGTGTACATATTGTGTGTTTACACACTCCAAGGGACTGGACACCTGAGCTTACCAGACCCTTCCCACCTGATGATGTGGGGAGCTTAAAATGATCTGAAAATCCCAGCCCCCTTGCAAACTGTTGAAAGCCAGACAGTGTGAATCAGGAGTGAGATGCTAGCGATGAACTCAGAATGGTTTATTCGAATGCAAATGCAAGAAGGAAAAAAGACCTAAAGTCTAAACAGATGGCAGAAGCAGGTTTGCAAAGTGTGTAAGTAGGCTAGTCTGAAACACTGAACTAGGGCACCTGTGGGACTTAAACAAAGTGAGAATAGATGAGAAACAGGTGTGTGTGTGATGATTCAATAAGTGGGTGCTTTGGATCAGGGAAGTGAATTTCTGCCATGATTAATCCTTTGTGAGGGCTGTGATTGGTCAGCGTGGACTGTGAGGGCTGTGATTGGTCAGCGTGGACTGTGAGGGCTGTGATTGGTCAGCGTGGATTGTGAGGGCTGTGATTGGGGGCCATGGTCTTTGAGGCTGAATACCCAGCCAGGACATCACAGAAACATTTGTTCCATAACCTAAAATTATTCCAAAATGAAGAAAACACTTAAAATTTAATCATAAAGTTCATATTATTCAGAAGAGAAACACAGAAGTATCAGTATAATGTTTTTACTGTAGTTATACAAAATATATCACACATAACCAGGCAGAAAGACCAACCAGTGCAATCGCTATATTAAAATTCTATTATGCTAATATTATATTAATATTAAATACTTTCCAATGCAGCCAATGAAATACAACCATCCCTAACCTAAGCCCATGTACAGTTTCATTGAAGTCCCTCCAAGTAGCAGGTAAATCGTGTGTGTGAGTCATCTCACACAAAGCATGATGGGAAGCCAGGTGGGGCTGTGCTCCTGCCATCTCTCACCTGCTGCACCTCATAAGAAACAGACAGGACGTTCCTCACTGGAAGGACAAGCACCCCGTGGAGGTCCAGAGACTGAAGACCAGGTCCTCCCACTGCTTGCTCCTGCCGGCGTCATTAGCGTCATGTAAAGCCATGACATCAACGCCCTTCTGTTTCATTAGTTAAAAGTGCAGAGTTCTCTTCTCTTTCACAGGCCCCTTCTCGAATGTAAAGTGCCCGTATATGTCCCATAACAACAAGGGTCATGATATGGCACATAAAGAAAGAAAGAACAACAAAAAAGAAGCAAACGGTGTAGCATTGGCACAACCCTCACCTCCACCCCCCAGTCTGGGCCCTGTTTATGCCTCCACCCCCCAGTCTGGGCACATTCCATCGATCTCTTCAGCCTGCCCCTGTGTGTCCGCAGTAGGGTGTGTATCATCATATGTCCCAGCGCTAACTCCAGTGCTAGCCCCAGCGCTAACCCCATCGCTACTCTAGCACGCGCCCTGCTCTTTCGACGGAGTCAGACATTTGTTTTCTCAGACACAAACGTATCATGTACCCC
>NC_135214.1:35708029-35723029 GCF_052324685.1 Brachyhypopomus gauderio
CAGGAAGAAGTATGTGAACTACATGTGTATATAATTTCATTATTTACTGAAATCATGTAGTGGGATGTCTTCAGACCATACTCAAAATAACAAACAAAACCCATCAAACGTAAAAGATACAAAACTGCAAATAGAACAGCATTAAGTTCCCTCTTCACCCAAACCACAGTATTCACAACACGCACGACTATACAAGACAATGTACAAATATATATATATATATATCAGCGACCAAACCAAACAGAAAACCCAGATGTCAAAAATCCAGATCAAGTCAGTACACACAAATACAACGAAATTACAAAACACACACACCAACGTCTTAAGCCCACTCAACAATCGCTCTCTCTCTCTCTATCTCTCTCTATCTTTATCACTCTCTCTATTGCTCTCTCTGTATTGCTCTCTCTCTCTCTCTGTCTCTCTATTGCTCTCTCTCTATCTCTCTCTCACCTCTCCTGTCTTCTCTGGGCGGTCTTTTATCTGACTCTGGGTAAATGTCACGTCATATCCACCAATCGATGGGGGAGTCCAGAGATAAAGACATGGCAAAGGGGTTTGCAGGGGGAGAAGGCACAACCAACACCAAAAACATAACAAACCACACACGGGCACAACAGATTAGTGTCTGTGAATGTGATTAGTGCCTGTAAGGTTAATCAGTGTCTGTAAGGTTGATCAGTGTCTGTAAGGTTGATCGGTGTCTGTAAGGTTGATTGGTGCCTGTAAGGTTGATCAGTGTCTGTAAGGTTGATCAGTGTCTGTAAGGTTGATCGGTGTCTGTAAGGTTGATCAGTGTCTGTAAGGTTGATCAGTGTCAGTGAGGTTGGCCGGTGTCTGTAAGGTTGATCGGTGTCTGTAAGGTTGATCGGTGCCTGTAAGGTTGATCGGTGCCTGTAAGGTTGATCAGTGTCTGTAAGGTTGATCAGTGTCAGTGAGGTTGGCCGGTGTTAGTGAGTGTGATTAGCAGTCTGACGGTGCACACTGCACATCTGTATTGCAGATATTTCCTGATAACACATTTTAGTGATGATAACACGGTGATGTAAGACTAACACAGCCATCTGGTAAAATAGATTTACTTCAGTTTTAAGGAAAATAACATTAAAGGGAGTTTGTTGTGTGTTGTTTTAATAATTGTTAGTGTGTGTTGTAAGGTGAATTGAATGGGTGATGTGAATGTCATGTTATAGCGTAAATATGGAAAATGTCTTTGTGTCTTTATGTGATCGGCACAGAGTGTGTATGTGTGTGTGTATATGCATGTATGTGTGTTTGTGTGTGTGTGTTTGTTTGTTTGTGTGTATATGTGTGTGTATGCATGTATGTGTGTGTGTAATCTATATATATTTTCAGGGGTTCCGGTTCCCAAAGAGTGTGTTTTCCTACCTGGAAAGTCCTTCTGGCTCTGTACCTGTAGCTGTAGAGCAGAGGAAGTGTGTGTGCTCAGCCTTTCCCAGAAGGCCAAGCGGGATGTGAGCTAAACCTGGAGCTGTCAAGAGTTTGATGTGGCTGTAACTCACTCGCAAAATGATGCATCATAAATTTCCCATCTGAAGTTTCAGCCTAAGGTACCGCCTGCAACCCCCCCCCCACCCCCCCCACCCCCCCACCCCCCACACACACACACACAAACATGTACACACCCACTGACACACAAACACACACTCAAGTACACTCCCAAGTACACGTACACATCCCCGCCCACAACAAACTCCCATACACACCCACACCCCTACACAAACACATACACATAGACACCCACACCCTTAAACACAACACACACATACACCCTCACACACACTCTCTCTCTCTCTCTCTCTCTCTCTCACACACACACACACACACACACACACACACACACACACAAACACACACATTCCTCATGTCTATGTGAGCTATTAGCGTGTAATGTGAGATTATGCTCTTGGCCGGACGTTTGCTGATATGATCTGATGCTCCGGTTCAACCACAAAGCCAAGGAGCCAAGATCACGACCTCTGAGAACTGTACTGGAGCATGCTGGGAAATATCCTGAAAAAGAAAGACAGAGACAGCACTTGTGTCTGTGTGTGTGTGTGTGTGTGTGTGTGTGTGTGTGTGTGTGTGTGTGTGTGTGTGTGTGTGTGTGTGTGTGTGTGTGTGTGTGTGTGTGTGTGTGTGTGTGTGGTGAGAGGAACACTGTTGGAGCAGGAGGGATTGAGTGCAGGTCATTAAGAGGGAGGTGTCAGTGTTGGGAGGCGGTATTAGATAACTACAGATATACCAGATGGAGAGTTAGAGGTTTTGGGGGAGGGGTTTAGAGAGGGGATAGGGGAGGGGTTGGGACAGGGGTTGGGGTAGAGGTTAGGGGCAGGGTTTATAGAGGGGTTAGGGGAGGGGTTTAGAGAGGGGTTGGGGAGGAGTTTAGAGAGGTGTTAGGGGAGGGGTTTAGAGAGGGGTTAGGGAAGGGTTTAGAGAGGGGTAAGGGGAGGGGTTGGGACAGGGGTGGGGGGGAGGTTAGGGTCGGAGTTGGGGAGGGGTTAGGGGAGGGGTTGGGGGAGAGGTTAGGGGAGGGGTTGGGGAGGGGTTTAGAGAGGGGTTAGGGGAGGGGTTGGGGAGAGGTTAGGGGTGGGGTTGGGGACGGGTTAGGGGAGGGGTTTAGAGGGATTGGGGGAAAGGTCGGGTGAGTGATAATGGCGGTTGGATGACATTGTTTGGCAGGATGAAATGTGCATAGCAGCATGTGCACAGAAATGTGTGTGTTTGTGTATGTGGGGTGTGTGTCTGTGTGTGAGGGAACCTTGACCTTGAAATCTGTGTTTTTAACACCCCAAGTGGTTTAAGTGCATAATTAGCACAAACACTCTCATCTGTCTCAAGTTTTTTAAAATTCTGTTTTAGATTGTACTTTTAGATTACTTTTTTTTATAGTATTTGCATTTGTTCAAATGCTCATAAAATGTGCAAAAATGTAGAGTGTAGACCATGTAGAGTGTAGACCATGAAGAGTGTAGACCATGTAGAGCAGGAGTGGCCAATCTGCGGCTCTTTGCCTGGTTTCATGCGGCTCCCCAGCCGGTCCACACTCTCACCTGCACTAACGGTCTGTGCTGTGGCCCGGTTACCTCATCAGCTCTGAGGGCGACACACTGCGACATCTTCGTGGTGCGCAGTTTGTTTACAAGCCTAGCGAGCTGCTAACACTTTTAAAACCGGCGTAGTGGAAAATACGCATTTGACTGTCTTCACACGCTCACACGACATACATCCGATTTCTCACGCTGAAAAAAATCTAGTTTATTTATCTCTGATCTACATCTATGATTCAATGAGTTACTGATTCACCAACCACTGGCGATCGATCGACCGCGATATAATACTTAATTTGTGTTTATTTTACACACCCCCCCCCCCGTCAACAATTCAATGTATGATGTGGCTCTTTGCTGAAACACAGTAAAAAAAAGTGGCTCTTGGTCTCTGATGGGTTGGCCACCCCTGGTGTAGACCATGAAGAGCCTAGACCAAATAATGGTGTGGGGTGTGGCTGTGAGATTGTGGGCGGAGCAACACGATACAGGAAGGAGTTAGTGACACAGGAAGGAGTTATAGCGAAATAGGATAGAGTTAGTACAAGTCATGACTCCACTTTAGCAAAGTAAACCGCATGGAGGCCAAAAATACTTTTTTTTTGGAGGTATTTGTTTATAACATGCTGACATCACGGAGTAATAGGTGTAGGTATGGGCAGTGTGACAGGTGGAGTTCTGGGTGGAGCTGAGAGATCCTGTAATGTGAGGTTCTTCATATCTACCTCCATTAGCCTGGGTGTGAAAGAGGAATGTGACAGATATTCTCTTTATCTCTCTCTCTCTCACACACACACGCACACACACACACACACAGACAGACTTGCTCTTTCTCTCTTTCATATGTCTTCTTTCTTGTCTTTTTCCCCACAGTAGACCACTGTTGAAAAAGGCATGGGTGTTTTCTTCTACCTTGGCTATGAATGAAATATGTCTCTCGTTGTGTGTTCATCTCTTCCTGTCTCTTGTGTGTGTGTGTGTGTGTGTGTGTGTGTGTGTGTGTGTGTGTGTGTGTGTGTGTGTGTGTGTGTGTGTGTGTGTGTGTGTGTGTGTGTGTGTGTGTGTGTGTGTGTGCGCGTGTGTGTGCGTGTGTGTGGTGCGTGCGTGCGTGTGCGTGCGTGTGTGTGTGTGTGCGTGTGCGTGCGTGTGTGTGTGTGTGAGTGGGGGGGGGGCGGCTTTTTTGAAAAACTTGGCTTGCTTGTTTGAGATTATTGCATTTTGACAGCTTTTTTCGAACACCTCACTCTTGGTAACAAGATGTTCAGAAGTACGTGGAGTCAAACTAAACAAAGTCCGAGCTGTCGCCCGGGCGATGCTCGAGTTTACAACCCTTCTCCTATCATTTCTGTTTACGTCTCTGCCTAAGATGCATAGCAACCAGCAACATAGCAACAGTGAGTTGTGTGGCTGTGAGGGGGAGTTGGTTTTGGATGGCACCTGTTCCTCTGTGCCTAGACCTTACGTAGAATGATAAACAGGTGTGTGTGTGTGTGTGTGAAAGAGTGCACATGAGTGTGTGTGTGTGTGTGTGTGTGTGTGTGTATGTCTGTCCTACTTTCAAAGCAGGCTGAGCAGTACACCGTGAACTCGTTCATCAGTAGGCATTAGGCTGAGGCACACACACACACACACACAGACATACATACGACACACACACACACACACACACACACACACACACACACACACACACACACACACACACACACACACACACACACACACACACACACACACAGACATACATACATACATACATACATACATACATCCATGCACAAACATTCACAACTACACAGAAGTCTACATCAGGTGTGTCGTACAGCTGATTCTATTTAGAGAGAGAGAGAGAGAGAGAGAGAGAGAGAGAAGGAGAGAGGGAGGGATAAAGAGGGAGGTGGAGAGAGGGAGAGAGAGGGAGGGATGCAGAGAAGGAGGTAGAGAGAGAGAGAGGGATAGAGAGAGAGAGAGAGAGAGGGAGGGTGAGAGAGGTAGGTAGAGGGAGAGATATGGAGGGAGAGAGGGAGGGAGGGAGAGAGGGATGTAGAGAGGTACAGCCCTGTATCTCTTCCTCTGCACAAACTCTTTTGATGGCCTCATTTCATTCTGCAAAACTCTTTGGAGTTTCTGTACAAGTGCTTACTAGCTGACTGCAGAGTGTGGATAGTATATTTCTATATATTCTAAATATATTAATCTTTAATACTATGTCTGTATGTACTGGAGTATGTGGCATCACTGGCTGCAGTGCCCTGATGTTTTAATACAAACTTAAACACTTTCTCTTCATCCCTGAATTCTGTTAGAAAGATAAATAAGCACAAAGATGACAGGACTTCTGAACTCCAAACAAACCACCAGTGCAGGTGATGAACCTTCATTATCCTCCTCCTCCTCTTCCTCCTGTGTCCAAGTAGCTGAATGGCTGGTGTGCAAATGGTGAGCGTGGGATGGTGATTAGCAGTCACTGCCTCATGAATATTTAATTAACGCTGGCTTTTTGGAGCTTGTGAGTGGGCCCTGAGCTCCATGTTTCATTAATTAAACATCTGAGTTTTCTGGGGTCCTTTGATTAAAGATAAAGTGGAAATGGGATGATCAATCGGAATCTGGCAGAACCAGAGCAGGACACACACACACACACACACACACACACACACACACACGTTCACACCTGTGACTGTGTGAGTCTATGAGTGCCTTTGTGTGCATATATATATAGTGTGTTTGTGATTCTTTTTTAGGGATATGGCACCACAGAAGAAGCAGACAGGGTTCATGAATGTACGTGGGAGTGTGTGTGTATACCTGCGTGTGCGTGTGTGTGTGTGTGTGGCATCACTCTCTTAGTGCTCCATCATACACCCCCACCTGGCAGTAAGGTTACAGTAACACTGCCATCTCTGTCCCTGTTGCAAACACAAGCACAGAGCCTTCAGTCAGACAGAGAGAGAGAGAGAGAGAGACAGACAGACAGACAGAGGGAGAGAGAGTGAGAGAGACAGAAAGAGAGAGAGAGGACAGGTAGGTTTATTTTGGTAAGTCTTTACATAAGGCAATTCAAGCTGCTTCATAAATAATAGAAAAGTGAAAGGAAGTGTTAAGAATTAAAAGTATCGAAGTAATGACGAATTAGAATACAGTCTATAATGAGATTCAAATTACAGAATATGCAGCACATTCTGCAAAGCTGTGGAACAGCTGGGTGTTAGAGAGTAGATCTGTGCTTTACTGCTTGGATTTGGAGGACAAATGCTTCAAGCTCAATTCTTCTCGAAACACACATTGCAAAGCTGCCTTTGTTTCTCCTGATACACAGATCCACGCATACACGCACCTGGAGTGCAGGTTTAGCATGTAGGGACTGAGATCTTTGGAGGAGCTGTGGAGGAGGGGAGGGGATGAGAGGGAGGAGAGAGGGGAGAGGGGACAGGAGGAGGTCTGGTATCTCCTCCATTTGTCCAGTAGAGGGGAGCCCACCTCCCATAGCTTACATTTTATAACATTTAACTGTTTAACACTGTTTAAGCAGCAACTTACACAGTTACACGTTTAACAGCTGTACACATGGCTGGACATATTTACGCTAAGCTAACGTAGACAGTGTTCAGGAGTCTTCATGACCCAAGGGACAAATACAAATGTTAAATAACACAGTATATTAAAGGCTTGTTATCTGCTAGTGGAGCAGTTATGATTACTAATCTTACAGCAGTGCCAGCCCTGATGATGGATGTTATGGGCTGTTCCCTGTTTTTTGCGTAATGACACTGTGTGTATAGAGACTGGCGCTAATCCACTGGCGAGACTGAAGCAGCACTAGCTACGCTGTGGACAGGGTGTGCTTCGGAGTGATAGTTTGAGAGCTGGCAGAGAAGAAAGTTATCTGAGCGGAGCAGAGAAACACGGGAATGAGGGAGTAAAGCGGAACGTTTATCAGGTGTTTCTCATTCCGACGCTGCCACGGTCTCTGGGCCGTAGCGCCAGCGCTAATGTTCATGTCGATTAGTCACGAACACGCCTACTCTTTCACTGAGTCACATCAGTACACTCTGCTCACCAATCAGAGCTGCTGGTGACTTGGGGTGAGTTTTTCCTCGCCAGTATTACTTTACAGCACAGCTCATTCAAATTTGAGTTCCAGTAATGTTTCAGTATTATTGCAAGGTCTGACCTAAATGTGAAGTCAGTGGTGGATTTGAACTTTTACTCCCCCTGTACCTCACCTGCTCCAGGACCTTATCATTAAAACAACCTGCTCTTTACAGATCCTGTCAAGCGCTCAGAACTCAGTCCCTCATCACTAGAACAGAGATGCAGAACACCACTGCGGGTGTGTAGGACCAAGCTGGAGGTCCTGCTCCTTCACGTTAGCAGGCCTCCCTGTTAAGGGTATGTTGAGAGAAAGAGAGAGAGACAGAAACTATGGTGATCTTCCTCAATCTTTCTGCATCCTCTGTTTGTCTGTCTGTCTGTCCAGTGACAAGACAATCACAATATGAACAGCTCATCAAATAACTAAACATATGGAGAAAATCATTTAATCACAGACACAGAATTCAAGGTGTGGCTCCTCTACTCCTATTCCTGCACTCTGTCCTTCTCCCCATCTTCACCTCCCTCAGTCCCTCCATCTCTTCCTCCATCCCTTGCGTCACCACCTCCATGACTCTCCCCCTCCACCTCTCCTAAGAGTCTCCCCTCCTCTGAGCTGTGAGTTCACATCAGTGCTCCTTCAGAAGAGCTTCTGCCATGTTCTCACTCCCAGTTCTTCACCGGCTCCTCGT
Source organism: Brachyhypopomus gauderio (assembly GCF_052324685.1). Lineage (NCBI taxonomy): Eukaryota > Metazoa > Chordata > Actinopteri > Gymnotiformes > Hypopomidae > Brachyhypopomus > Brachyhypopomus gauderio. The sequence continues at coordinate 35,715,888 of NC_135214.1, forward strand.
CCTGGCCCCTCAACGCTGCTCCACCTCGGGAGCCCAGACGGTTGCAACGCCCCTGCGCTCCACAGCCCTGCTCCACCTCCACAGACCTGCTCCACCTCCACAGACCACCTCCACCTTATCTCAACTCATGTCCTCTCATGTCATCCCACATGCTTGTGGAACAGCGGGAAAGGGCTGAGATGTGGGAACGATTGGTTAGATTTCACAGTGGGAGGCAGTGACTCTCTCCGCTGGCTACCCCTCTGGAGTGCGGGAGGGGTTTCTAACGCAGGCAAGCAGGGGCTGATAACACTGTGCTGCCAGTTCCCTGTTGTGCAAACAGCTTAAGAAAAAAACCAAACGTCTCAACAGCATCCAGTGGCAGTGGTAGCGTGTGAGTGTCTGGAATGTCGAAATATCTGCAGAAGCAGAGAACTCCCAAAACATCGGCTTTTTAAATGTCATGATATTTTTTTTCTGTTTACAATTTTGCAGTTGAACTTGCAGACTTCAGTGAAATATACTAATAGTTGGATTTGCAGTTGAGTTTACATAATCCGAGTAACGAGTTGCTCTTATTTGTTTCTAGTTAATGATCTAAAACACCAACTCGAATGAGTCAAGACATTTGTTTTATTTGAATGATTTGAGCTTGCGTTCGAGTCTCGTGTGAACCCAGACTGGGAGTTGTACAGTTGGACTCTGGCTGAACCTCCTCCTGTTCCAGCAGCTGTGTCCCTGAGTCTTCTCAAGGTGGATCCTGATTGGCTGTTTCTAGAAGACATGCCTACTGGGGCATGTCACCGTGGTGATGGAATAGATTTAGTTAATTTTCTGTTGCCTTCAATGTTCCATCCAAGAGACACAAAAAAATCTGATGTAATAAATGCAAAAAAAAAAAAGTGTGTGTGTAGGAATGTTCTGTTGCCATAGCGTCCACTGGCAATGTGGATGCTTGAGCAGAGAGAGAGAGGGAGAGAGAGAGAGAGAAAGACTGAGATGTGTTGAAGTAGGAAGTGATGGAGAGAAGGCAAGAGAGTTTAAAGTGTTAACCACCAGGGGTGCTGAAGGTAAAAGAGAAATGATTTTGATTACACACACATACTCTCAATAAGGGAGAGTGTGCTCCCTCTGAAACCTTAGAGAAGTGAAAGAGAGAGAGAGAGAGAGAGAGAGAGAGAGAGAGAGAGAGAGAGAGAGAGAGAGAGAGAGAGAGAGAGAGAGAGAGAGAGAGAGAGAGAGAGAGAGAGATAGACCTTGGGCTGTGCTTGTGGAGAGAGACCCCTGGCTAAGCCAGACTGAATCTTGATGAATGTCTGGACTAGTTTCTGTCGATCAGTTCTGAATCTTGATGAATGTCTGGTGTCCACTCTCCGCTGGCCTGCTGCTCACTGGCCTTTTGATGCCATAATAAACCAGACGGTTTTGACTTGCCAAATTTCAACAATACATCTGTTTGTTTTTGAGGTTCTGTGCCTAAATATATAAATGACACAAGAGGGAGAAAGAGACAGACAGAAAGAGAGAGAGAGCCAGAGAGATGGGGAGGGAGGGAGAGAGAGATAGAGAGAAAGAAAGAAAGAGAGAGAGAGAGAGAGAGAGAGAGAGAGATGAGAGAGAGAGAGAGAGAGAGGGTGGGAGAATTACATTCACACTGAATGTAATGATGCAACATGTGTTTGTTCTGAGAGACAGAGAGGGAGGACAGGCAGACGGAAAGAGAGATAGAGGGGGAAGATGGAGTGAGAGAGAGAGAGATGGAATGAGGGAGAGGCAGAGATGGAGTGAGAGAGAGGGGGAGATGGAATGAGAGAGGGGGAGATGGAGTGAGAAAGAGGGGGAGATCGAGAGAGGGGGGGGGATGGAGTGAGAGAGGGGGAGATGGAATGAGAGAGAGAGGGGGAGATGGAATGAGAGAGAGTGAGATGGAGTGAGAGAGAGAGAGGGAGATGGAATGAGAGACTGAGATGGAGTGAGAGAGAGGGGCAGATGGAGAGAGAGAGGGGGAGATGGAGTGAGAGAAAGGGAGATTGTCCATTTCTCATCCTTCTCTCTATTCTTTGTCATCTCTCTGCAACTCAGAACTTGTTCTCCATCAATTACCTAGGGCCCTTCCAGTATTCTAGGGCCCTTCCACTATCTAGGGTCCTTCCCGATTAAGGTTGTTCTGTTTCAGAGTCAAGCTGTTTCCATCATAACCACAGTGTTTTGTGCTGTTTACCCTGCACTAACTGCACTAGTTACCAGCAGCACGCCCCCTGCAGGAGATGGGGAGACAGGCAGGTCACAGGCAGGACTGACAGGTCCATCATCAGTGGGTGCAGAAGCCCATACTTCACGCTGGTGCAGGCTGGCATGTGTCTTCTAGCTCCTGTGTTGCTTCAGGTTGAATTGCCCCAGCACACTCTCTGAATGCTAAAACCTGATTGGTCAGGTTCACCTAAACATTTTATACATTAAAAAACAAGTGTTCATTAAAATTATGAAATGCAATCACACTGGGGTGAAAAACTCCAGCTAGCAGCTGGACTGGGGTCAGTCACAATCCTGTCTTCTTTACACATACAGACATTCACATAGAGCCCCTTTTAGTACCAGGAAGAATGATCCCAGGTCAGTTGTGCTCTACTAGCTGGAGTGTTTGCTTTTGAAGAGTTTGTATGGCTGTTTGATATGACCTTGTCTCTTTTATAACGTTTCTTCTTTGAATCAAACAAAATGTTATCACTGAACTGCGTTTTGCTCCCACTGAGAAAAATATACTCACCCCCACCCCCCTCCCCCCCTCCATCCCCCCCCCACACACACACACACACGCACACACATAAAATTCATGTGTTTGGGCCCCAGGGTTGCCAGATATTAGCCTGCCTGGTTCTAATTCACAGTTATTAGATTTGGCCATCTGTAGGAAACTAGCTCAGAAAACAACCTCTAGCGAAGAAGAACGCCCTTAAAATAATCATCTATTAGCAGTTATTCAGACCTCACAGTATGACACACACACACACACACACACACACACACACACAAATGAGTCAGTGTGAATTTTAGGCATTTCCTGCTGGTATCCCTAGAGCTAGCCAACACACCACCTCTTTCACACTCCTCTCTTTTCTCTTTTCTTTTCTCCTTCTCTCCCACTTTTCCCTAGCCCTCACCTAACTCCTTCATCACTCCATCACCCCTTCCTCTTTTTTACATCCTCTCATACGCCTGCTCCTCCTCCCTTCATGTCTCTCTCTCTCCGTCTTGCCTTGGTATCTCTCCACCTCCACCCCACCTCCACCTCCACCCCACCTCCACCTCCACCCCACCTCCACCTCCACCCCACCTCCACCTCCACCCCACCTCCACCTCCACCCCACCTCCACCTCCACCTCCACCTCCACCCCCCGTTCCCTTCACCTCTGTCCTCTTCTCGGCTGCCTCTACTGTTGCGTGTTCAGCCTCACACATGTGCACTTTGTTCGGCAGCTCATGGTTCTGATAATTAGCGGTTTGTTCATCGAGTGATTTCTGAAAGGGCACAGAAGTCTCGCTGGAAGACGTCCAGGCCCCACACACAGTCAGGAGAACAGCCACGCTGGACTATAGCAGCACACACACACAGTCAGGAGAACAGCCACGCTGGACTATAGCAGCACACACACACAGTCAGGAGAACAGCCACACTGGACTATATCAGCACACACACACAGTCAGGAGAACAGCCACACTGGACTATATCAGCACACACACACACTCAGGAGAACAGCCACACTGGACTATATCAGCACACACACACAGTCAGGAGAACAGCCACACTGGACTATATCAGCACACACACACAGTCAGGAGAACAGCCACACTGGACTATATCAGCACACACACACAGTCAGGAGAACAGCCACGCTGGACTATATCAGCACACACACACAGTCAGGAGAACAGCCACACTGGACTATAGCAGCACACACACACAGTCAGGAGAACAGCCACGCTGGACTATAGCAGCACACACACACACAGTCAGGAGAACAGCCATGCTGGACTATAGCAGCACACACACACAGTCAGGAGAACAGCCACGCTGGACTATAGCACACACACACACAGTCAGGAGAACAGCCACGCTGGACTATAGCAGCACACACACACAGTCAGGAGAACAGCCACGCTGGACTATAGCAGCACACACACACAGTCAGGAGAACAGCCACGCTGGACTATATCAGCACACACACAGTCAGGAGAACAGCCATGCTGGACTATATCAGCACACACACACAGTCAGGAGAACAGCCACGCTGGACTATATCAGCACACACACACAGTCAGGAGAACAGCCACGCTGGACTATATCAGCACACACACACAGTCAGGAGAACAGCCATGCTGGACTATAGCAGCACACACACACACAGTCAGGAGAACAGCGCCGCTGGACTATAGCAGCACACACACACACAGTCAGGAGAACAGCCACGCTGGACTATAGCAGCACACACACACAGTCAGGAGAACAGCCACGCTGGACTATATCAGCACACACACACAGTCAGGAGAACAGCGCCGCTGGACTATATCAGCACACACACACAGTCAGGAGAACAGCCACGCTGGACTATAGCAGCACACACACACAGTCAGGAGAACAGCGCCGCTGGACTATAGCAGCACACACACACAGTCAGGAGAACAGCCACACTGGACTATAGCAGCACACACACACAGTCAGGAGAACAGCCATGCTGGACTATAGCAGCACACACACACTGCTCTGTCCAGCATGGTGGAACTCTAACTGCCTGTAGACAGCAGCTCCAAACGCACCAGTGCACCTGATCTAACCAATCGATGCCTTCTGAAGACACCTGATCTGACCAATCAAGGCCTTCTGAAGACACTGATGTAGTAATGTAGTGTAGGGTAGATCAAACATGGAATACAAGGGCAGCCTGGTGACACTCTGTAGACTGATAACACTCTGGTGACACTCTGGTTACACTTTGTAGTCTGATTTCAAGAGGGGAGCCGATGGCCCATGATCAGTGTGTTACCTATAGATGTAAAAATCTGATTAAATAATCAGATTGATTATTTTCATTTGCATTTACATTTAGGGCACTTATCCAGAGGAACTTACAAAGTGCTTTGCATCTGTTCACAGAATACATCTTAGACAATAGCATAGACAGGTCACAATTCAAGATCCCCTTGAGCCAGACTAAAACTAAACTACAGAAATCATTGCCATTAGCTAGTATTGCAAATAAACAGGCTCAAACTTAAACATCAGGAATCAAAATTTATACCTAGAAGTGCAAATCACCATAGACATAAATAAACATACAATGTAAAGTACGAGTACAACAACTAGTGCTGTCTGCATTGTGGGTGGTCACTTGAGTTCTCAACAAACGGGTGAGACAGTCTACGTTTGAAGACCGCAAGAGACTCCAAACAGCTAGGGGAAGGTCGTTCCACCATCTTGTATCCAGGACAGAGAAGTTGAGGTTAGTCTTCCATGAGACTATAAGCATGGCGTTTCAAGTCAAGCCTACTTGAGTGCTCGAGGTACAGATGGACATCATGTAGAGAGGGGCTGATCCATTTTTGGCTTTTTAGGCAAGCATCAAGGTTTTATATCTGATGCGTGTAGCTACTGGAAGCCATTAAAGAGAATGCAGCAGAAGAGTCACATGTGAGACCTTGAGGAGATTGAAGACCAGTCGTGCTGCAGCATTTTGAATCAGTTGTAGAGGTCTGATGACTCATAGAGGAATAGGGAGTTGCAGTAGTCCAGCTTTTAGATGACAAGAGGCTGTACATGCATCTGGGTAGCGTCCTGTGAAGGAACATTCTCTGTATGTTGCAGAGGAGAAATCTGCAGGATCTAGTCAGGTTGTCAAACATGTGTTGAGAAGGACAACTGGGTGTCCAAAGATACACTCAGGCTTCCAGCAGTTTCTGATGGTGTTAACAGGGTGTTCTCAAAAGAAACGGTGAGGTTGCTTGGGTTTGGGGTTCCTGGAAGGTTCAGAAGCTCCAGGGTTTTGCTAGGGTTGAGCTTCAGGTTATAAGCAGTCATCCATGAAACAATGCCTGCCAAGCATGCTGAAATATGCCCAGAGACCTGGGTGTCCAAATGTGGGAAGAAAATAATTAGCTGGATGTCATCAGAATAGCAATGATACGAGAAATCATGAGACAAAATAATGTCACCAAGGGAACGAGTATACAAGGAGAAGAGAAGAGGGCCTAGGACTGAGCCTTGAAGCCTCCAGTGGAGTTTCCATGGATTGGCTGTAGATCCTCCCCATGGTATCTGACAGGAATGGCCTTACAGTGGTCTTCCAGATATGACTGGAACCATTTCCAAGCAGAATTAAGTGAGAGTTGACTTAGGGTGTTTACATGTGTTTGTAGTAATGTAGTTCTTTCAGTAACCCATATTTACAGGTGACATTAAACCTTTACCTTCCAAGATATTCCTAATATCATTATGATTCCTAAATGAGGCTGCTTCATCCAGGAAGCATGTGTGTCCAGACACTCATCCTCTCACCCAGCATTCTACCACAGTACATATAATAATATATAATATTACATATAATAATTGAACATTTCATTCAATATAGTTCAGATAGTTCAGTATACTGGATCAATAACACTATGGGTGAATTCTGAAAACAAATTTGATCTATCTATCTATCTATCTATCTATCTATCTATCTATCTATCTATCTATCTATCTATCTATCTATCTATCTATCTATCTATCTATCTATCTATCTATCTATCTATCTATCTATCTATCTATCTATCTATCTATCTATCTATCTATCTATCTATCTATCTATCTGTGTTCCTCTTCTCTCAGTGGCCGACAGTGTTTATTTGTGTGTGTATGTGGCCCAGTCACATGCTCAGGGGCAGATATGTTCACACACTTGGCTAATGGCCTCTTGGTTTTTTTATCTTTTCAGGCTAATGCCTCCCCAGCTCTCTCTCTCTCTGTTTCTCTATCACTCTCTCTGCTCCCTCTCAGTCTCTCTCTCCCCTGTCTTTATCACTCTTTCCCCTCTCTCTCCTACAGCTAAATATGTCCCTGCTTCCCATTGCCATAGTAACCAGTTCAGTAAACATCCAACTTTATTCAGTTCATCTTTTCCGTATGT